>NW_024038367.1:0-45501 GCF_016077235.1 Cyprinodon tularosa
CAGAATTCTGAGAAAAAAAGTCAGAATTCTGAGATTAAAGTCAGAATTTTGAGATTAAAGTCAGAATTTTGAGATTAAAGTCAGAATTCTGAGATTAAAGTCAGAATTTTGAGATTAAAATCAGAATTTTATAGATTAAAGTCAGAATTCTGAGAAAAAAGTCTGAATTCTGAGATTAAAGTCAGAATTTTGAGATTAAAGTCAGAATTCTGAGAAAAAAGTCAGAATTCTGAAATTAAAATGTCAGAATTCTGAGATTAAAGTCAGAATTCTAACATTTTCCACATACTAAACTAAAATAAAATTTTAAAATCAGTTAACTTTTTTTTCCCCAGTGGCCCTAATCCTCTTCTGTATAAATGCATTGATGTTTTTGACTTTTATTTGCAAATTTAGACATATACACACATGTTGTTTTTTTCAGTCATCCTGCTCCTTATATATACATTTTGAGTGAGCAACATGCTTTTGCAGGTTTACAACTAGCTTTTCCTTTTTTGCTGTTTCTTTTGTAAACTATATTTACTGTTGTAAAAAAAATGTAAATAGTGATATGAGAAATGCACTATAGTGACTGAGAAAAACTGTTAAGTTAGAGGTTGCTATCCAATATGTTTAAGCTGATCTGAGAGTTGCAACAACAACAATTTTGTGACTGACAGAGAGGGAAGATGAAGGACATGCTACAAGAATGAGACACAGGTTCAAAGCTCATAATCACAAACAACACGGAGCAAAAAGGTTGAAAGAAGAAGCCTTGAAAGAGACTTATCTGTGACCTATCTGTCATGACATGCACACTCCTCTGGTTAGAGCCCCGGAGGGGAGGGAACGGGAGCTGCGTGATGAGTGTGCAGGGCTCAGGGCTGAGGCCATGGCCTGTGCACTCTGCCTCGAAAACCAGTTGATCCAGCACCTTGTCTTCACACCCTGAGGGAAAACTCCCAGGATATCCAGCTGTGATCAAGTCGTTGGGAAAAAAAAAAAGGTTCACAGCGACAATAAAGGCAGCCACTGTGAGATGTCCTTTTCGCTGACGACTTACTTATCTCTCTAGATAACTTTGCACACGTGTGCAACATGTCGGGGCTATTTTGGGTGAGAGAATGGTTTTCACTTCCCAATAGAAAGAAGGGGAGAAATTCAGCAGTAGTGGTTTCAATACTAAGATAAGATAATATCTGCAGAGGTTAGACCATCAGAAGTATGAAAGTTAACACCAGGACACATGAAGTGATGCCGCTGGGATGCACAGTTAAAGGTGCCGTGATGTTATATGCCAAAATCAAATACACAAAAACTGCCAGAAAACATTTGATCTCCATAAAATAAGGTTATAAACCGAGCAGCAACCAACCCAAGAGTGCTTAGATTGTCTTTTTTAGCCTAAATAGAATTCCAGCACTGAGTACGATATGCAGACATAAACAGATGTGGTGCCATCTGCTGGTAGGACTGCAGAACTATCAGATGGCAGCTGAGAATTGGCAGATGGTGGCAATTAGCTGCTCCAATTGTGGATCCTGAGCTGGCCGGCTTCCAACGGACCAGAGCAGAGAAGAGAATAGCTTCACTGGAAAAAACGATCTAGAATTAAGTAAAAATGTCTTTAATTAAGTGTATTTACCCTTAATTTGAATAGGTAAATGAGATAGTTTGCCAATGGAAGGAGTATTTTAAACTCTTAATATAAGATAATTAGATAATATGCACTCGAAATAAGACAATTCCATTGTGCTTTCTTATTTTAAATCTAAATTGTCTTGTTCCGTTGGCAAAATGTCTCTCTTATCTCCTCAATTCCAGAACAAATCCACTTATTTCAAGAAAAAATGTATTATTTAGATTTTTTTTTTCCCCAGTGTTGGCTACGTATTTTGACGGCGACGGACAGAGAACTGGTTTGTGGACAATGACGTTTGGAGTTGTAGCAGTGGATGTGGAACAGTTCTCATTGGTTACATGACTGCGCAGTGCTCCGCATGATCTGGGCGGAGAGGAGCCGGGACGGAGTGGTGGAATCTACGGGTCACTGTCAGGACAATTCATGACAGCACTGATCATGGCGACAGCTGAAACACATCCGCCTTAAGTGTCCTTACTGATAGGAACTACTCACATGGAGTCCCTGTGTAAAAACTGTCATCGGGCGAATGCACAAACTTTCTTGGCTGTTTGCGTAATACAAACAGTTTGTAGCGTAATTGGTACAACAGGCATCAAGGGGTTAAAGCGCATCTTGTGCTGAGTCCTTATTAAATAACTGCACCATTCCATAAATGCAGTGAATCGTGTGTCTAAAGCTAAAGTATGAAAAACTAGAACCAATAAAACCAAAACCAAGGATTATTAAAATAATAGCAACTAAAACAAACTAACAAATCTACAACAGAAGTTAAATTGCAACTAAATAAAACTAAAATAACTTTTTTTTTAAAGCAACGTTTTATAACTACTCCGTACTACGGAAGAGGAATAGGGCCACTGGAAAAAAAAAAGAAAAGTTGATTTTTAACTGATTTTTAAATTTTATTTCAGTTTAACATGGGGGAAAAGTCAGAATCTCAGAATTCTGACTTTTTTCTCAGAATTCTGACAGCTAACAAACATGTTAGCATCAAGCCATAGCCATGTCTGTTTTAGAGACTAGCTCTCTTGTTTTAATGACCTTCTGCTCCTCCATTAATGATGGAACCCCTTGGACAGGTAAAAGGTTGCCTAATTCCATCATTTTCCACCAATGTGTCATCTCAAACAACTCACATCTTTGTCAGTGAAGCTGAGTGCTCCACGTCTCTTCCTTCATGGTGCCCATTTACATTAGGATCCAAAATTCTGAGATTAAAGTCAGAATTCTGAGAATAAAGTCAGAATTCTAAGGGGAAAAAAAGTCAGAATTCCGAGATTAAAGTCAGAATTCTGAGAATAAAGTCAGAATTCTGAGATTAAAGTCAGAATTCTGAGAAAAAAAGTCAGAATTCCGAGATTAAAGTCAGAATTCCGAGATTAAAGTCAGAATTCTGAGAAAAAAAGTCAGGATTTCGAGATTAAAGACAGAATTCCGAGATTAAAGTCAGAATTCTGAGGAAAAAAAGTCAAAATTCCAAGATTAAAGTCAGAATTCCGAGATTAAAGTCAGAATTCTGAGAAGAAAAGTCAAAATTCCAAGATTAAAGTCAGAATTCCGAGATTAAAGTCAGAATTCTGAGAAAAAAAGTCAAAATTCTGAGATTAAAGTCAGAATTCTGAGAATAAAGTCAGAATTCTAAGGGGGAAAAAAGTCAGAATTCCGAGATTAAAGTCAGAATTCTGCGAATAAAGTCAGAATTCTGAGATTAAAGTCAGAATTCTGAGAAAAAAGGTCAGAATTCCGAGATTAAAGTCAGAATTCCGAGATTAAAGTCAGAATTCTTAGAAAAAAAGTCAGGATTTCGAGATTAAAGACAGAATTCCGAGATTGAAGTCAGAATTCTGAGGAAAAAAAGTCAAAATTCCAAGATTAAAGTCAGAATTCCGAGATTAAAGTCAGAATTCTGAGAAGAAAAGTCAAAATTCCAAGATTAAAGTCAGAATTCCGAGATTAAAGTCAGAATTCTGAGAAAAAAAGTCAAAATTCTGAGATTAAAGTCAGAATTCTGCGAATAAAGTCAGAATTCTAAGGGGGAAAAAAGTCAGAATTCCAAGATTAAAGTCAAAATTCTGCGAATAAAGTCAGAATTCTGAGATTAAAGTCAGAATTCTGAGAAAAAAAGTCAGAATTCCGAGATTAAAGTCAGAATTCCGAGATTAAAGTCAGAATTCTTAGAAAAAAAGTCAGGATTTCGAGATTAAAGACAGAATTCCGAGATTAAAGTCAGAATTCTGAGGAAAAAAAGTCAAAATTCCAAGATTAAAGTCAGAATTCCAAGATTAAAGTCAGAATTCTGAGGAAAAAAAGTCAAAATTCCAAGATTAAAGTCAGAATTCTGAGGGAAAAAAGTCAAAATTCCAAGATTAAAGTCAGAATTCCGAGATTAAAGTCAGAATTCTGAGAAAAAAACTCAAAATTCTGAGAAAAAAGTCAGAATTCTAAGAAAAAAGTCAGAATTCTAAAATTAAAGTCAGAATTTTGTGAAAAAAAGTCAGAATTCTGACTTTTTTCCTATACTAAAGTGAAATAAATTTTTTAAATCAGTAAACTTTTTTTTTTTTTTTTCCAGTGGCCCTAATCCTCTTCCGTACCAAACCAACCTTTCTGATGACTTATTTTTTTTTTTAAAAGGATAAAATGAAACAGAAGCTCTGCTGCATAAACATCCTGGTAGAAGCAGCTCCTGATATTCTGTCACTTTTCAGGTATGGTGGACATCATTTCTTTTTATTCCAGAGTTATAAATCACCGCTTGATAAAAGTAATAACTTTTAATAACATATTCTCATCTAAATAAGTAGAAATTTTAGATATATTTGTACATTTTTAAATGTTTGTCAACTTTAATTTCTTTATTATTGAGAAATAAATCAGCTGTGATGAAAATAAGTTGGTGTTTGAATCTGTGGTGGAAAAAGCTGATATTTCAAAGTACAGAAGTTATTTTACACCAATATTTCTGGCTTTACTTTTTTCATCCTAAAGAAATTTAGATCACAAAAAAAAATCCCAATTATTCTGAGTAAAGCCAGAAATAAATAAAACATTTAAATCCTGCGTCGTAGAGGTGCGCTGAAAGGATTGGTTGGAAATTACAAATGGCTTCCTATTTCCTGAGGAAACAAAATAAAGTCATTAAGGAAAAGGTTCACGTCAGCGAAGACGCAGATGTCACTTTCTGAAAAAAATTCCCATCCCATCTGTCTTATGATTTGTTTGTAGTTTCCTGCTAGTTTCACCTGATTTCAAGGAAAATGTAAGCATAAATGAATCTCCTGGCTGCACATCTGACCAATAATTATGGAAAATAAAAAAAATAAGATAATGTAAAAAAAAAAAGAATTTAGCAAAGAAATAATATCAGGAAACTGTTTAATTCTTCCATTAAGGCCAAATTTTTTGCATTCCTGGAGCCAAATGATCAGAACATAATACTGCTGTACATTAAAACATTAGTGTCTCTGAGAATAGAGGCCAGTTTCAATCATTTCTGGCTGAAGAAATAACAAAAAAAAGACAAATTTTGTAACTTAACAGGCAAGGAAGCAGTTTAAAGGAGTCAATTTGAGGTTTTAATCATAAAAACTGACAAAGATGGTAGAGGCAGCATTATGCTGTGGGGTTCCTCTCCTCATGTTGGTATGGCCGCATTTCTCTAAGAGGAGGGGATGTTTTTAACAAGAAACTGCACCTAAAACCTGATCCATGCAGCCAGTTTTAGATCTTGATCCTACTTTTCAATATTCCGCAGCTTTTCTGAGCAGCAGACCTCGGCGTACAGACAGACCAGAGACAGCTCCCTGAAACTCTCAGGGATTTCCTGCTTCCTGCTGCAACTGAATATAAAGTGAAAATAGAAAAATATAGAATCAAATATGTTTTGAATTTTTAGCAAAGTTTTTTTTTTATTATTGCATGTGGAAAATTTGAAGCCTCTTAACTTGTATGAGTGGATAAAAAGGAACTTTTCTTTACGACTCTGAATTTGATTTACTAATTTAGACATCTACACATATGCTTTCATTGACAGTTACCTAAGAAAACAAAGACTAAATGATTAGAGTGATAACTGTTATGAAAAACATCCAGCAGTAAGTGAAGATGAACATCAGCTTGTTCAGAATGTTATCTAATGGAGGGGGATAGATTAATGAGCCTTATTACTGAATCTCCTCGACTGCCTGACTGTGTGTTTCCTGGACGTTGCCGCCTTTTACAGTTAGTTGCTTTTTCTATCTCTGCTTCTGTCTCCTTGAACCCCAGTGGGCCTCAGCAGATGGCCGCTCACACTGAGCCTGGTTCTGCTGGAGGTTTCTTCCTGTTCAAAGGGAGTTTTTCCTCTCCACTGTCGCTACAAGCATGCTTAGAGTGAGGGATTGCTGAAGAGTCAATGAGTCGATGCAATCAGCTGGTTTTCCTTCGATAGAAAACTTTGAATGAATCTGACTGGATGATCTGGTGAACTGTAAAGTGCCTTGAGATGACGTCTTCTATAGAAATAAACTGAATTGAATTGAATAGATTATGGTAATGAAATTAACTAACTTCATATCTTTAAATGGGTGATAGAATGATTCTATAGGGTATCTGGTCCTTCAGGTCTCTGAATAGGATGTGTAACATTGGTTGGGCTGAAAATGGTATGTTAGCTGTTCCATGAGCCCTAATGCAGCCTGGTTAAAAGCCCTAGAATGAAACGACAGGTTTTCTTCCTTTTATGGTACGATCATGAATGTTTAGATGAGCTGTGCTCTGATTGGTTGGTTTACAACGAGCGAAGCGGCTGAGCAAAGACGCATCATAGCAACAAGCACTCACTCACTGGAACATCGAGATTGTTGATATGGTAGGGGGACCAGACGTCCTCTTTTTCCCGGACATTTCCTACTTTCATTACTAAAAAATGTCCATGGGAATTTCAAAATTGTCCGCGATTTTGGTCGACTACAGTGGAGCATGTAGTCAAAACACAAAGGGCACTCGTACCGAGCCATCAGTGACGGCTAGCCCGGAAACGGGCGATGGTCCCGTGCTTCCCCCTCATCAGCTTTACTGGCCCCCAGCCCCCCTCCTCCGGCTGAGGACGGGTGGCTCATGGCTCTCCGCTGAGGTCCGGTTAAGTCAACGGCCCAGAAGTCGACCCTTTATGACTGGCCCACCCTCCCTTGGGACCAGTGACTAAGTGGGCTGGTCTGGATGTCAATTTCGGGGCGAGACAAAAGTACAGGCCGGAACCAAATAAGGCAACATCCCAGAATTGACGTCAACTTGGTGCTTCGTTTGGATTCGCTCCCGTTTTATGGTGGAAGTTTAGAATTGAGAGATTTGCAGAGAAAGGAGGTGTTGATGGGGTTTGAACATCTCTATACACTGAAAAAACAATCTAAAAATAAAAATGTCTTAAAGGAATAGTACACCCAAAACATGATTAGCCTTCATTTTCTACTCACCCCCATGCTGAACAACACCCTGGAGTACTTTTTTGATATCTCAAATGCATCTGGAGATCTGGGAGGCTTCTTGCTGTCTGCTGACATTCAAATAATGGAGGTCTATGGCGCCCGAGGCAGAAAGGTCCATAAAAGTCCACAAAAAATGTGTCAATATTCCTCCATACTGCTCGTCCAATGTATTCCAAGTGTCCTGAGTGGGTAGCGTCCATAATTTACTCGAAACAAAGTCATTTAGAATGTTTTTAGAGCATAAACAGTAGTGTATAGGATTTCCTGAAAGCGCGTTCACGAGTCTACGGAAACCGCGGCAGACCAAACCAGATGAAAGTGCACATTCAGCTCGGCAAAGAACTCATGCTCTTCCTCAACACTGAAGTCCTCAGACATTTTTCTTTCGTTGTTTCTTTCTTTGCACAGGTAAACAGCACATTTCTTCTTCTACGCTTGCATTATCGGCAGACCAGACGCTGAATGCGCACTTTCATCTGGTTTGGTCTGCCGCGGTTTCCGTAGACTCGTGTACGCGCTTTTAGGAAATCCTATACACTACTGTTTATGCTCTAAAACATTCTAAATGACTTTGTTTCGAATAAATTATGGACGCTACCCACTCAGGACACTTGGAATACATTGGACGAGCAGTATGGAGGAATATTGACACGTTTTTTATGGACCTTTCTGCCTCGGGCGCCATAGACCTCCATTATTTGAATGTCAGCAGACAGCAAGAAGCCTCCCAGATCTCCAGATGCATTTGAGATATCAAAAAAGTACTCCAGAGTGTTCTTCAGCATGGGGGTGAGTAGAAAATGAAGGCTAATCATGTTTTGGGTGTACTATCCCTTTAAATTAAGTGTATTTACCCTTAAATTGAGCAGATAATTAAGATGATTTGCCAATGGAATGAGTATTTTGATTCTTAAAATAAGATAATTAGATAATATGCACTTGTAATAAGGCAATATAATTGTTTTTTTCCTATTTTAAATGTAAAATTCCTTGTTCCATTGGCAAAGTGTCTCACTTACCTCCTTAATTCAAGAAAAAAAATGCACTTATTTCAAGAAAATCACTTATTGAAATTAGAATTTTTTGCAGTGTAGGTCCATTTCACCCACTGAACTATCATTATTCATCTATGACAATAGAAACTCGGTTTCTATTCTATGACCCCTTCAATGTTCTGATGTTGGTTTATCCTAAATAACAACCTGAGTGAAACGTTATTCGTTTGTTATTCCTGTTTTGTGTTTTTGTTTCCTCTCCCACACTGCAAAAAATTGAAATCTAAATAAGTCATTTTTTCTTGAATTGAGGAGGTAATTGAGACACTTTGCCAATGGAACAAGACAATTTACATTTAAAATAAGAAAACACAATTGCATTGTCTTATTTCAAGTGCATATTATCTAATTATCTTATTTTAAGATTAAAAATACTCATTTCATTGGCAAATTATCTTATTTACCTACTCAAAATAATGGTAAATACACTTAATTTAAGACATTTTTCGCTCATTTTTAGATGTTTTTTGCAGTGCAGTAACTTGATCTATGAAAAAGTCTGAGATCTTAAATGTATTTCGTCTAAAAGAAACTTTGAACGTTTTCTCCACCAAAGATTCAGGACCTCCTGATTAGCAGGAGAGAAAACTCCTCCTCTGTGACTCTTGCTCTGATCTTGGAGTCTCCAGCTGAGCTGTGATCCTTTTTTTATTTTTTATTTTCCTGCACCTTGCTGTTGTTTTCCTCGGATCCAGCCTCCTGACTGCTCTGCGGTTTTCTCACACGTTCGGCACACCTGGGAGATTTCCCCTAATGAATACCTGATGTGCCCAAGCAGTTAATTCCGCCTATAAAATTCCTCCCTTCCTCCTTCCTGTGAGCGGCGGCCGCTGTTTATCAAACGGGGGTAACGTCCTGTCATGTGACACCTCCCCCCATCTAACTCCCACCTGTGTGGACTTTTCCCTTAATCCCCGCTTTTACCCCCAACCTCATTTTTCTCCATTTTGCTCCATGCTTTGAATACTTAGACTACTGAGTGTAACTAATTCTCCCACACAAGGATATTGTCTTTTCTCTATCTCTGCTTTTGTCCTCCTCTTTCAAGGCTGCTATTCACTGATTTCATTAGTCAGCTGTGTGTTGGGCTGTGGGGGTTTGGGGGGAGAGGTGCTTTCCAATTAAAGGGCTTTAATAGCCTATTACCATCATCTTAGGTTTAACTCACTGTTTTTAAAACATTAAAACCCACTAAAGATGAATGGTCGGAGCAGCGTGGGAGCCCTTTACAGAGTCCCCGATGATAAATAGGAATTGGGCCGCATGCACGGATTGCACGCTACTTTAATTTCTGCTTTTGTCTTTTAGTCATGAGGCAAACTGAAGGTGGATTCAAACAGGCGGCTCTCTGCACACACATGCTCCACAGATCCTGCAGCTGCTCTGGGGGCCAGAAGATGACGCCGGTCCCCTGGGACGGCTGAGCCGACTCCTTCTCAGATACCATTTTGTTGCGCCTAGAACAGCACCCCACCTCCATTCAACCACCCCTACCAGCGGATGACCCCTCGACCAGCAGAGGTCAGCTGCGCAGAAGGAGTCCGGCCCTCGGGTTTTGGAGCCACAGCATAAATCAGCGGCGGCTCTCGTACGCGGGAACCCTGCCGCACTCGGGGTCCCAGCACCAGCCTGGCACCATCTGTGACGCAGATCCAGTCCGGCCTAGGTGGGTTCCCACTGACCTGCAGCACCCGGCGCAGGCCTTCAGGGGCCGCGGGGTCCAGACACAGATCCATCACAGCTGGAGCCGGGCTCTGGAGCAGAGAGGGGCCCCAGTTTGGCCCTTAATGTTTGTGAGAGTTAGTGACAGGAAAATTCAACTGGAATCAAATGAAAAGGTTAAAACAATGTTTTTAATTAATAAATCACTAATGAACTGGTTTTTAATTAATTAATTAACTATTACTTGATTTTTTTTTTATTTGTCCCATTTAGCTTTAATTATCATTTAATTAATCAAATATATAAAGAAAAAGAAAAATTCTGTCTTTTTTGTCACTAAATTAACATGATTTCCCCAAATTACATGAAGCTGTTTTCCTAATATATTGTTTTTATTTTTTACTTTGTGTTTCTTTCGTTGATGCCACTCGGCCAGGACTCCTTTGATAAAAAGGATTTTAACTGTTCTGGTTAAATTAACTAATAAAACGACTTTTTAAAGACATAATCTTTATGGGGGGGAAAGGAAACGGGTAAATAAACACTGCAAAAACAATCTAGAAATAGGTAAAGATTTCTTAAATTAAGTGTATTTACTCTTAATTTGAGAAGGTAAGTAAGATAATTTGCCAATGGAATGAGTATTTTTACTCCTAAAATAAGATAATTAGTTAAAACTCACTTGAAATAAGACAATGCAATTGTTTTTTTCTCATTTTAAATGTAAATTATCTTGTTCCATTGGCAAAGTGTCTCAGGTACCTCCTCAGTTCAGGAAAAAATACACTTATTTTAAGAAAAATTGACTTATTAAGATAAAAAATTTTGCAGTGAACCAGAACAACAGCTGAAGTTTATTAAAGTACCAAATTTAAAACTACTTAAAGTATAAAAGTAATGCAGGAAAAGCTTAAACCTCATACTGATTACTGCACTTCCCTATTAAAGGAACATTTTTCTGCAATTCTAGATGATAACTTCCTTACACTTTATTTTCTTAGTTTTATAACTTTGCATCATCTTGGTAATATTATTTATTTTTGTATGTGGAGAACAACAAGTTGGTGCAGCCCAACCAAATAGAAATTAATTGTCTCTATTTGTTTAAAATACTAACACACCATAACAGAAATTAGCTTAAAATGAACAAAAATAGTCTAATTTTAAAATGTAAGGAGTAGAAAATAGAGATAATTGTAGGGGGGAAAAAAATAAAGGAGTAGATGTAAAACGTTGTCTAAAAAGATGATTACTCCAGTAAAGTATAGATAGCCAAATATTCTACCTAACAAAGGTAACAAAGTATTTGTAATTTGTTACTTTGCACATCGAGTCAATGAGTCGATGCAATCAACTGGTTTTCTTTAGATAGAAATCTTTGAATCAATCTGACTGGATGATCTGGTTGAACTGGAAAGCGACCTGAGATGACACGAGTTGATCCAGTCCAAACAGAGCTTGGTGTATGGAGTAAGATAACAACCAAAAAAACATGTGCAGATCAATTTGTAAAGTAAAGTCAAAAACGTAAATAAGTTTAAGATTTGTATTTTTTTCTTGTTATTGACTCATGTATACATGAGACATCAGATTTTCATCTGTCGGAATACAAGTTAAGAAGTTACAACTTTGCAAAAATACAATTACAAATCAGTAAAGATCATTTATACTCTGTAAGATTCCATCTATTAAAAAAAGTCCTATTTATAAATTTGTGATGCATGTCGTAAATGTATGATGTATGATTTTTACGAGTACATTTTTTATTTCTACTCTCAAATGTGTTTCCTGCTAGTAAATTTGAAATTGAAACTCCTCAAAAATTAGTTATTTGTACTCCTAGATTTGTCTGTAATGTTGCAACTTTGTAACCTTTTTCTAAAATCGTATTCTCAGATGAAGATCTTATGTCACTAATAACTAAAAGATGACGAGGAGGAAAAAATACCAATCTTTATTTTTACTTTTCTTAATCCCTTTGTTGCTAATAAGCAACAAACCAGTCTTTTTTTTTTTTCGTAAAATAAGAGCATTTTTTTCTTTCTTGAATTGAGCAGGAAAGTGCCATCGGAACAAGACAATGTACATTTAAAATAAAATTTAAAAAACAACTGCAGTCTCTTATTTCAAGTGCATAGTAATTATCTTATTTTAAGGGTAAAAATACTAATTGCATTGGCAGATCGTCCTATTTTCCTAGTCATATTAAGGGTAAATACACTTATTTTAAGAAATTTTTACTAATTTTCAGAACATTTTTGCAGTGTAGGCAAACAGCCGCCATACGCTGGAAAAAATCTAAATCTAGATAAGTCATTATTTCTTAAAATAAGTGCATTTGTTCTTGAATTTAGAAGGTAAAAGACATATTTTGCCAATGAAACAAGACAATTTACATTTAAAATAAGAAAACACAATTACAAGATTACTTATTTCTAGGGATGCACGATATAATCGGCCCCCTATCTGTATCGGCCTTAAAACTGAATATCGGACATCGGCCACCCCACCGATATTTAACCCGATATTTGATCAGCTTCTGAGTTTCTAAAGTCTAAAAAAAAAAAAAAAATACTACTTCTTCTTCTTCCTCAAAAACTTCTTTTTTACAGACTTAAAAACTTCTAAAGACGAGGGAAAAAATATTGATCCATTAAAATATCCCAATATCTTCATATGCTGATATATTGCCATTTAAAAACACCATATCAATCTCTTTTACTAATGAAATATTGCTATATGTCATCGTTATGCTACGAAATCCCCCGAAAATTCACCAAATGTTGCCATATTTTTATATGTTGATATATTGACGCGGTATCGATCTATTTTACTAACAAAATCTCACAAGAATTTGCAAAATATCACGAGAGTTTGTAACAGAACGATGAAATTTCACGAGATTTTGAAAGTAAAATAGATCGATACCGCGTTTTTAAAAATCTATTTGATATCAGCATATGAAAATATATTTGAGTATATTATTTTTCAAAGTGTCAGAAATGGATAACAAAACTGCTATTTTCAATGACTACTTATTTTTGTCCAGTTTTAACATCGGTATCGATATCGGTTATCGGCTACATGAGTTTTAAAATATCGGCATATCGGATATCGGCCAAAATCCCAATATCGTGCATCCCTAATTATTTCAAGTGCATTTTATCTAAATACCTTATTTTAAGAGTAAAAATACTCATTCAATTGGCAAATCATCTCATTTATGTACTCAAATTAAGAGTAAATTCACTTAATTTGAGAATTTTTTACTTTTTTCCAGTGTAGAGTTTTTGCATCACACCAGTGCTAGTCACAGTGTATGTTATTATGTAGCTATAACTGCTGTAAGAAAATATATTTTACCTTCATTTCTATTTATTTAGTAACATTAACTATTTAAATTTGGCATCTCATTGAATGAGAAAAACATGCACATATTTTATATGTACATGTATAATATCAATTAAGGCTTCAATGGTTTTTGCAAATTCAGACATCTACCCTTATGTTTATTTTGACAGTTAGTTTGAGAGTATTTAGTTCTCAGAATGCAAATAAGTTGAAAGTCAGAGTTTCTTTTATTTTTCTGGAGGTCTTGGCCGGAAAGTGAAAGGTGTTTTCTGGAGGAATGGATGTCAAGCGGAGCTCCTCTGGGTCAGGATCTACTGGCTGACCTGACAGACCCGATCATTTCACTGTAGAACGATCACTAATCACCACTAAAACAGCCCAACCTGCTAAGTGCAAAGACAAGTCCCAGCACTCCTCTCCGTCATCCCCCACTCCCCCCCGGTTGGATCATAACACCACCTGGAATCTTAGCACATAAATCTCGCTGTCCCCCCCTCCCTCCCTCTCGGCCCCTACAGGCTTGGCTCTAATGAGTGGCAGGGGTCATAAAGTGGTTGTGTTACTGTTTTCCTTTTTCTAAACCAGTGACACCAGTTGTTCGCCCTCCTCACCGGAGCCTTTTGTGAGGGCTGACAGGCCCTGGATGATTGCAGAAGATGACCCTCGTACCTTGAGGGGACGCCGGCCGCATTCCTCCGCAGGCCTGTCGTCATGAGCTAACAATAACTCTCTGCAGCGAAACGTTACAGTTAGCATGAACGCAAAGACAAGTCATTTTCAATATCCCAGAATAATGCAAGCCTTAGACTCCCTCTGATACTTTGTTTTTCTTCCTCTTTTTCAACCATTTCTAATCCAGAGCAGGATTCTGCAACCCCTCCAAAAGTGAAGCTAATTACATTTGTTGCACACTGCAAAAAATCTTAATCTAGATAAGTCATTTTTTCTTAAAATAAGTGCATTTGTTCTTGAATTGAGGAGGTAAAAGAGACATTTTGCCAATGGAACAACACATTTAACACTTCAAATATGAAAACACAATTGCATCATCTTATTTCAAGTGCATATTATCTAATTATCTTATTTTAAGAGTAAAATTACACATTCCATTGGCAAACTGTCTCATTTACTTGCTCAAATTAAGGGCAAATACACTTAATTCAAGAAATGTTTACTTATTTCTAGATCGTTTTTGCAGTGCATGACCTTTTTGAAAGAGAGAAAAAGATAACTAATATCTAATAAATATCTATAAATATTTAAATTAAAGGAATAGTACACCCAAAACATGATTAGCCTTCATTTTCTACTCACCCACACTACTGTTTATGCTCTAAAAACATTCTAAATGACTTCGTTTCGAGTAAATTCTGGATGCTACCCACTCAGGACACTTGGAATACATTGGACGAGCAGTATGGAGGAATATTGACACGTTTTTTGTGGACTTTTATGGACCTTTCTGCCTCGGGCGCCATAGACCTCCATTATTTGAATGTCAGCAGACAGCAAGAAGCCTCCCAGATCTCCAGATGCATTTGAGATATCAAAAAAGTACTCCAGAGTGTTGTTCAGCATGGGGGTGAGTAGAAAATGAAGGCTAATCATGTTTTGGGTGTACTATTCCTTTAATCAATGGGTGAGTTGCGGCCTAGTGGTTAGGGCATAGAGCTTGGAATCCTGAGGTTCTGAGTTCGAGTCCCACTCCCACAGACTGCCACTTTGGGTCCCTGAGCATTTGCTTGTGATGATTTCCTTTAGCTAACCAATGAGTGTTTGCGTTCTATGACTCATCCAATCACACTAGTTTTCACTAGATGTGGGTGGAGCCAATGATCTGCATTGGATGGAGCACATGACGGGAAATAAGTATTTATAAACATTAAACCGAAGCCAAGAGTAACGAGTAACATTTGTTTTAAAAATTTAATGAATAGAAAGTACAGATACTTGTGTGGAAATGTAATGAATAGATGTAAGAAGTAGGAAGAAAAATAAATAATGAAGTAAAGTATTTTTACTTCCTTACTTGACACCTCTGCACATCCTTCAGGGTTTATTTCAGATTTTGAGATATTTAATCAAACTAGTTCTTAAATAATCAATCGGATAAATCAATTATTGAAGTAATTGTTTCTTTGGTAGCCATGGAAACGAGTGGAACCAAAACAACAAAGCTGATTAAAAAGTAAGAAGTCTCACTTCAACATAAATTAAAATGAAAAAAGACTAGAGGCAGAACTCAATGGTTTCTTCTTCTCTTACTTCTATCTCCTTTTTTACCCAATAAAACTTTTCCCCACTTTTCTCTTTTTTTGTGTTGATTACATTTCCAATAAAGTTCAGTATTTAATATTACTAACACTGTGACGCTCTGCCAGAAGGCAGTTGTGTCAAACTACCAGATAAAAATAAATGAATTACAGAATTAAGGATATGTTTGAGTCACATTTTAGCAACAAAAACAACAGGTGTTATTTTTAAGTGAGGTTATATATGTTTGTTAGTATAACAAAATGTTTACACTGCAAAAACGATCTAGAAAATAAATAAAAGTTTCTTAAATTAAGTGTATTCACCCTTAATTTGAGTAGGTAAAGGAGATAGTTTGCCAATGGAATGAGTATTTTTACTATTAAAATAAGATAATTAGATAATATGCACTTGAAATAAGACAACGCAATTGTGTTTTTTTTATCTTAAGTGTAAATTGTCTTGTTCCATTGGCAAAATGGCTCTTTTATCTCCTCAATTTAAGAATAAATGCACTTATTTTAAGAAAAAACAGACTTATCTAGATTTAGATTTTTTTTTTGCCGTGTATCTATCAATGCAGAACAGCAGAACTACACCTGAAAGTACATTTTATGTTAAAAATTAGAAAGGTTTTCTATGTGCAACTCATTTAAAAAGAGCAATAAAGGTTTTTTTTTCTGAATTATAAATATTTACCACTGTAATATGGGGACGCACTGTTTAAACTGTATATATAACCCCTTAACTTTTTTCTTCTTTTGGCACCTTCTTCTTCTCTTTTGACTATTTGATCTGATGTAACGAGTAAATTTATCTATTGTGAGATCAATAAAGTCAATAGAAATATTAATTTGCTGGAAGTTCTTTTTTAAGATCAATCAAACAAATAATTCATAAATTAACTGATTGCTAGAATAACTAGAATAATTCATTTCTATGACAATAAATAAATAAAACTAATAGAACTTTAAGGTGTTAGTTTGTCATTAAAGCAGCTTATTAAAATATTTTTGCTGTTAGTCTGAGCCTATACCGCCCCCTTGTGTTGAGCCAGCAGCAGTGAAAGTGCCAACTGTTTACCAGAGATGTCAGATAATGAAGTATTTGTCCATCAACTATGTTAAGTAAAGTTAATATACTTAAGAAACGTTTTTCTGTATCTGTATTTTGATAAAGTATTTTTCTGAGAATGTTTTATTTTAATCTTTACACACTGCAAAAAATAATCTAAAATAATAATATTAATATAATCTGTGTTGTAATGTGGAGCTATAGAAATAAACTGAATTAAATTAAACTGAACGAAACAGGTTAAGGGCTGCGTGGTGGAGCAGTGGGTAGCACTGCTGCCTTGCAGGACGAAGGTGTTGGGTTTGATTCTCGGCCCGGGGTCTTTCTGCATGGAGCTTGCATGTTCTCTCTGTGCATCCGTGGGTTCTCTCCTGGTACTCCTGCTTCCTCACTGCAAAAACGATCGAGAAATAAGTCAAAATGTCTTAAATTAAGTGTATTTACCCTTAATTTGAGTAGGTAAAAAATAATTAATTGCCAATGAGATGAGGATATTTACTCTTAAAATAAGATAATTAGATAATATGCACTTGAAATAAGACAATAAATATGTTTTTTCTTATTTTAAATGTAAATTGTCTTGTTCCATTGGCAAGTGTCTCACTTACCTCCTAAATTCAAGAAAAAAATGCACTTATTTTAAGAAAAAATGACTTATGTAGATTTTGATTTTTACCAGTGCTCCCACAGTCCAGAAACATGACTGTTAGGTTAATTGGCTTCTCTAAATTCTCCTTAGGTGTGTTGTCTCTGTGTTGTCCTGTGATGGACTGGTGACCTGTCCAGGATGCACCCCGCCTCTCACCCATAGACAGCTGGAGATACACTGGAAAAATTATATAGAAATAAGTTCAAATTTCTTAAATTAAGTGTATTTACCCTTAATTTGAGTAGGTAAATGAGGTAGTTTGCCAATGGAATGAGTATTTTTACTCTTAAAATTAGATAATTTGATAACATGCACTTGAAATAAGACAATAAAATTGTGTTTTCTTATTTTAAATCTACATTGTCTTGATCCATTGGCAAAATCCTCTTTTAGCTTCTTAATTCAAGAACAAATGCTCTTATTTCAAGGAATAATGACTTATCTAGATTTTGATTTTTTTCCAGTTCACTGGAAAAACTATCAAGAAATCAGTAAAAATGTCTAAAATTAAGTGTATTTACCCTTCATTTGAGTCGGTAAATGAGATAGTTTGCCAATGGAATGAGTATTTTTACTCTTAAAATAAGATAATTGGATACTATGCACTTGAAGTAAGAAAATGCAATTGTTTTTCTTATTTTAAGTGTAAATTGTCTCGTTCCATTGGCAAAATGTCTGTTTTACCTCCTTAATCCAAGAACAAATGCTCTTATTTTAAGAAAAAATGAATCATCTAGATTTCATTTTTTTCCAGTGTAGGCACCAGCAGTCCTCGCCATCCCCACTTGGGATAAGCATGACAGAAGATGGATAAGTTTGTTTTCTCTAAATTTTATTTTATTTTTTTGCAGCTTTTACTGTCATTACATTGTCACAACTACAGAGCAATGAAATTCACTCTCTGCATTTTAACCCATCCTCTTGGGGAGCAGTGGGCTGCCATTGTGTGGCGCCCGGGGAGCAATGTGGAGTTAAGGGTCTTTGCTCAGGGACCCAGAGTGCAGGCTGTGGGAATCAAACCGGGTACTTGCAACCTTCTCAGAGCACAAGTGTACTGCTCTAACCACTAGGCCAAATCTCATTTGATAGATTAACAAGATCAGTCAATGGAATGATGATTTTCACCCTTAAAATAAGATGAAATATTCTGCACTCAAAATAAGTTCATTGAGTTTGTTTTGTATCTCCAAACTATTACAGAGGATATGCTTGGATTTGAGTGATAATAGTTATTACTTTTATTTCATTTGTAACCTCTAGATCAGCACCTACTTCATTATGTTTACCCAAACACTCACTCATTAAAGAAATGGACTGGAGATGCAAACTATGTTCTACGTCCCTGGATACCCCGGCAAAGTTATTTAGACATTATCGTTTGCAACATAGTCAGTATTCAAGAGTCAGCCCTCTGCTCTGCCTCTACAGCAAATGCACTTTTCAGTCATTTAAAGGAATAGTACACCCAAAACATGATTAGCCTTCATTTTCTACTCACCCCCATGCTGAACAACACTCTGGAGTACTTTTTTGATATCTCAAATGCATCTGGAGATCTGGGAGGCTTCTTGCTGTCTGCTGACATTCAAATAATGGAGGTCTATGGCGCCCGAGGCAGAAAGGTCCATAAAAGTCCACAAAAAACGTGTCAATATTCCTCCATACTGCTCGTCCAATGTATTCCAAGTGTCCTGAGTGGGTAGCATCCAGAATTTACTCGAAACGAAGTCATTTAGGATGTTTTTAGAGCATAAACAGTAGTGTATAGGATTTCCTGAAAGCGCGTTCACGAGTCTACGGAAACCGCAGCAGACCAAACCAGATGAAAGTGCACATTCAGCTCGGCAAAGAACTCATGCTCTTCCTCAACACTGAAGTCCTCAGACATTTTTCTTTCGTTCTTTCTTTCTTTGCACAGGTAAACAGCACATTTCTTCTTCTACGCTTGCATTATCGGCAGAGCAGACGCTGAATGCGCACTTTCATCTGGTTTGGTCTGCCGGCTTCCGTAGCGTAGGGAACGCGCTTTCAGGAAATCCTATACACTACTGTTTATGCTCTAAAAACATTCTAAATGACTTCGTTTCGAGTAAATTCTGGACGCTACCCACTCAGGACACTTGGAATACATTGGACGAGCAGTATGGAGGAATATTGACACGTTTTTTGTGGACTTTTATGGACCTTTCTATCTCGGGCACCATAGACCTCCATTATTTGAATGTCAGCAGACAGCAAGAAGCCTCCCAGATCTCCAGATGCATTTGAGATATCAAAAAAGTACTCCAGAGTGTTGTTCAGCATGGGGGTGAGTAGAAAATGAAGGCTAATCATGTTTTGGGTGTACTATTCCTTTAATGCAATGAAAACCCATCTGTCACATTGTCATACTTGATGCAACGGATGGAGCACAAGCACCACATTTATGTTTCACCTGTCCCTTGTGTGACTTTAAGAAGCCTTTTTCTAAGTCAACATTGTTTGGACAGTTGAGATGTCATTTAAGAAATCACGAGATGTTTATATGCCCTTTCAAAAACCTCACCATTGATGCACTGTTGGTGACTAATTTTATTTGAATAATTGGATGTGTTAGCTTTGATTCTGCCGCAATGTCTTTTTTTTCATAGCTTTTATAATTTGTTGTTTAATTTGTGTGTTTCTTTTTTTTGGTAACAAGATGGATGGGCTATCCACTTAGTTTCTTTTCAAATTAACATGGTCTTTCTGTTAAATAACGTTTCAGTAACCTGCATCACTGTTGAGCCTTTTTTTTTCGTGGCTGAACTGGTTTAACTAAACTATTCCCAATGTTTTATTAAAGGTTGTTTTAATATTTAAATGAAAAAAAATGTGAACTAAAAAAGAGATTTGATGTTTCTTTCTATTTTTAGACATTAGGTAACAAAATTAAACTTATATTGTGAGCAAAAGCACTATAATATTTTATATATATATATATATTTGAGTAAAGGTATATTTTTTAACTTCAGTCAAAAAAACATTTACATAATCGGTTACGACAAAGATTTTGAGTATTTTCAACTTATTCGGGTTCACAGTGTAGCATAAATCATCTAAATTCATTGGCAAATTTTCATACCTCCTCATAGCAATCAAAAATACATTTAATTCAACAACAACAACAAAAAAATAATAATATGTGCATTAAAAACCAAATATCTGGACTTTTTACTCCTTGTTTCTCCAAACTGGCTCGTTACTTCTGTTCATATTCATAACAGCCTGGAAGAAAACAGAAGAATAAAGAGATTCTGTCCAGTTGGAGAAGTTAGTTTATGGAAAAACTCTGAGAGACGAATGAAGACATGGATCTGATTCTGTTCCCCATCCTTTCTCCCTTTGATATTTCAATTACTGATCATGTTTAAAGTTTTATTTAGATTTTAATGCTTCTTTCAACCTCAATGCTGTGAATCTCAGAGCTCTACAAAGTATTCAGCTGCAGCAGGACTTCAGTTTAATCTTTAAACTAAAATGAGTCACAGTGTTTTATGATCTATTTACTAAAACTATGAGCAAAACAAACACAATCAACCTATTTTTTGGTGAACAGAGCTTTGTTAAAGTTATAACTTTATTTTCCTTCACATTTCCTGAAATGGAGATTTGTCTTTCACGTCGGTTCACACATAAAAGCACATAATTAAAAAGCATCTAAAAGAAAAGCATAAAAAAAACATTCAAAGAAAATCTAATGAATAAATAAATGAGACCAAGTTCAGTTATTTTTTACTATTTAAGACAAAAACGCTGATTTATTTTATGACATAAATACAATGTAGAACCTGCACCATTTTATGTAAACAAGTTTATTTTGTGCATTTACTCCAGTAAAGAAAGAAAGTACTTTATAACACCCCTACTGTGGAAAAAATCTAAATAGATAAGTAATTTTTTCATAAAATAAATGCATTTGTTTTTGGATTGAGGAGATAAAAGAGACACTTTGCTAATGGAACAAGAAAATTTACATTTAAAATAAGAAAACACGATTGCATTTTATATAAATATCTTATTTTAAATATAAAAACTACTCATTCAATTGGCAAATAATCACATCTATTCAAATTAAGGGTAAATACACTTAATTTAAGAAATGTTTACTTATTTCTACGGCATTGCGGAGACTCTTTGGACTTTTTTCATATTTTGTAATTTCAAAACATGACAAATCTCCATTTAGAGCAGAAAAAACTACTAAATAATTGTTTCTAAGTAATTTTCTTGAAATAGCTTCACGCTAATTTAAGTAACTAATACAATTTGCTAATGGAATAAAATGGTTTTCATTTAAAAAAGAAACAAAGTTATTTTACTTCAAGTCCAAGAGGAAAAAGTGCTTCATTAATAGATCATCTAATTTACCTGCTTTATATGAGCTTTTACAGTGAAGAAAGCGAGGAGCCAAAACACTTGATGAATTTTAAATCTTATTAATCTGTACTCAGGCCTCTGATAATCTGAATTCCCTCCTAATCTAAGGATACACTGCAGAAATTATATAGAAATAAGTAAAAACATTTTAAATCAAGTATATTTACCCTTAATCTTAGTAGGTAAATGGGATGATTTGCCAACAGAATGATTATTTTTACTCTTAAAATAAGATAATTAGATAATATGCACTTGCAATTAGAGAATTCAGCTTTTACTTATTTTAAATGTAAATTGTCTGTTCCATTGGCAAAGTGTCCTCAATTCAAGAACAAATGCATTTAAGAAAAAATAACTTATTTAGACTTCCATTTTTTGCAGGGTACTGATTTTAGACGGAGGCCTACACTGCAAAAACAATCTAGAAATATGTGAAGATTTCCTAAATTAAGTGAATTTAACCATAATGTGTGTAGATAAATGAGATGATTTGCCATTGGTATGAGTATTTTTACACTTAAAATAAGATAAGATAAAAAATGCACTTGAAACAAGACAATGCAGCTGTTTTTTCTTATTTTAAATGTAAATTGTCTTGTTCCATTGGCAAAGTGTTTCACTTACTCCCTCAATCCAAGTAAAAATGCACTTATTTTAAGAAAAAATGACTTAAAATTTAAAAACTTTTGCAGTGTATATGGTCGACATGTTTCCACAGAACACCGACGGCGCTTTATCCCATAAAATCAACCCTTTAGTGCATCATCGTATGAAGCTATATCTGCTCCATTCATTCATATAACAGCTCATGTTTTAAACCCCGTCTGGAGTTTTTTATTTGAGCCGGAACGTCTTTCTGATTTCAGCGATGGCTAATTTCACCGCAGCCTCTTATAAACTGATAATGTTAAAAAAAAAGAAAGAAATCTATTAATACAGAAAAGTGATTCTTTAGAAACAGGGTTTATACATGAATTAGTAACTCCTATTTAATGCTTTTTAATCCTCTTTTAATGCTCTTAGAAAAAAATTTATGCCATCAGCAAGTACCCATGACCCATATATATATATATGTCCCGAGTTCCTCGTTTTCCCGCCACTTTGGTTGAAATTTGCATTTTTTCCCCCCATTCTTTAGCCTTTTCTCAGCCTCAAGCTTCTTTTCCGAAGCATTTTAATGCCACAATTATCAAATTTAATGAATTTTAATGCCAATAAAGGCCTTAATTTAAAAAAAAAAATAATTTAATGACTTTGAATGCTTTTTAATGATCCACGGAAACCCTGAGAAAAGATTTCTGGTCACATTTAGAGGCAGAAAGTCCAATTTTCATTTATTTTTATTCGCATTTTCGGAAAAACAACATCAATAATACACACGTAAAGATTAATGCGAGGAGTTATTCCTATAACTTTACGTTTAACAAAGTAGCCAGCTGTAGCGACCTCGCTGGTTACTGATCGGTCTCCAATAAGCCGGAGGAAGGCGGCGTGGCGACGGCAAAGCAGACCCGACGTAAATGCCTGCTGTCAAGTTTCTCTGAGTCCTGATTGGTTGAAGAACCCTGACTGACGGACCGCTCTAATCTGAACCAGAACCAAAGGAACCTCCGTTTTACTCGCGCCCAGCCTTCAGCTTCTCCTCCACTGTGTGGTCCCCTTTGGATCCTCCCATGCAGGGGGGGCTCTTGCCCAGAGTGGGGTCCATGCCCCACTGTTCAGGAGTCTTTGCCTGGATGGCCAAGGCATGAACGCAGCTGCTCAGTTCCTCCTTCAGCGCCTCATTGACCAGACGGTGGCGCTGGATCAGCGGCAGACCCGCAAACTGGGAGCTGACCACAAGGACCCGGAAATGGGACTCGGATCCGGGGGGGACGGCGTGCATGTGGCTTTCATTGTGGACCTCTAAGAAGTCGGGTTTGAACCTCTCAGTAAGTTTGGTTCTGATGTTTGTTTCAACGGGCCGGTTAGAGTCTGGGTCCATGTGGGTCCTGAAGTGAGCCAGAGGACGGGATGCAGAAAGGCGAGCGCTGAGGAGCCGAGTGGAGCGGGAGACGGAGGGAAGCATCAGCCACTGTGGAGGAGAGGAGAACCGTAAAACTCTGCTGCAGAAACCAAACAGGATGTGCAACTAAATTGTTTTTCAGGATCCTTTTAATTAAGTGTGTCTGATTATTTCTCTGTTCTTCCTTTTGATGGAGCAGATCAGCATCAACATCAGTGCTCCCCTGTCTGGACCATGAGCGGCTCAGTTCTGTCCTAATTTCTATTAAAGGAGAAGTTCGGTTTTTTACACTTTAAGCCCATTTTCTGTAGTGTCCAGGATGAAATCGAATGATCGACACCAACATTTTGACAATTGCTCCTGTCTCTGCTTTTTGGCTCATTTAGAATCACCCCCTGGCTGCTTTAGAATGGCTAGCATAGAGCATGTCCGATAATGTCCTTAAAATAACCTTAAACGTTCTTTTTTTTAAATATGCTACTCACCGGGTCGTCAGCGCTGTTCAATGACGTTCCAAAAAAAGTTTCGTGAAGAAAAAACGTTCCTGTAGTGTTTTATTTAGCATTTTGTAAATCCCATTGAGTTCTGTAGGAATAGTCAATATTCCCCTGCCACCGGAAACGGAAATGGGGCCTGTTTACACAGTTGTAGTCTTTTCGATTCACTCTGTGTACTCCGACGTCGAGAATCAAGAATCCACCTTTCGTATTCAATTTTCAGAGTTTTTTAAAGTGTTTAACAGAGACGTTAGCACCTCGACGTCGGAGTACACAGAGTGAAGCGAAAAGACTACAACTGTGTAAACAGGCCCCATTTCCGTTTCCGGTGGCGGAGGGATATTGACTATTCCAACAGAACTCAATGGGATTTACAAAATGCTAAATAAAACACTACAGGAACGTTTTTTCCTCACAAAACTTTTTTTGGAACGTCATTGAACTGCGCTGACGACCCGGTGAGTAGCATATTTAAAAAAAAGAACGTTTAAGGTTGTTTTAAGGACATTATCGGACATGCTCTATGCAAGCCATTCTGAAGCAGCCAGGGGGGGGATTCTAAATGAGCCAAATAGCAGAGACAGGACCAATTGTCAAAATGTTGGTGTCGATCATTCGATTTCATCCTGGACACTACAGAAAAGGGGCTTAAAGTGTAAAAAACCGAACTTCTCCTTTAAATACTTAAATCAGGGAAATAATCAAATCTGGATTACTGTGATTTGCTCAATTATATAATATTTTAAGATTATTTTTATGCCTTTATAACTCCCTGAGACCAAGTATAAGTCATAAGGACGCTATTCATCTTAAACAGTGAATCCTATAAAGTCCTCCTGTAGATCGATACATCGCCTTATTGAAGGGCAGCTGATTCATGCATTGACTGCCTCAAATATAACTTAAAATATCCTTCAACTCTTTTTCTACGTTCAGATGTAAATTGTTTTACAGCAAATTAAGTTATGACTGCAGGACGCTGACAAAAACTAATCACACAGGTTAGCTTTGTTTTCTATAACTGGATGTTTAATGGTCATGGTTAGTGAGGCATCTTGAATAGGGCTGCAACAACGAAACGATAAAATCGATAAAAATCGACTTTTAAAAACGTTGGCAACGAATTTCATCATCGATTAGTTGTGTCGCGCGATTAATGCGTCATCCGCCGCCACCGTCATCACTGCCACTTGACTGAAATGGGGGAAGAAAAAAAATTACAGCAGAGCGAGCCAGCGCCGTAGGTGCGCAGTGTTGCCAACTCAGCGACTTTTCAGACCCCTCCAGCGACTATTTTTCAAAAAAGACTGCAAATGAAGCGCGCATGCGCCGGGATTGACGGCGCAAATTGATCACAATAATTAAAATAGCCTTTATAAATAAATTAACTTGCAAATTATGAGGGCAAGGCTTTTAAAGTTTAAATCTTCTGGCAAAGATAAAGTAAAGATCCTGCAATTTATGGAAGTAAAGCAGAATAAAATCCAGCAAGATCAGTAATATGTCAATTAATTATCTGCCACATTCCCATGTAAATATCTGTCTTTGGAGGATGTGTTTTTTAGCACCCCTAGTTCTCTCATTTTTATTCCAAATACAATTTATAATTTGAATCACGGGGCTATTTTTATCTCTATGGTTCAGTATTTTCTCAAATAGCAACTTTAACTGCTATACTTTCCTGTCTTAAAAGGCAGAACTCTTCTAGTCTAAAAAAAACTTATTTGATGAAATGGGGGGGCCTATTGTTTGAACCCCTTAGGGCTTTTAAAAACAAAAATGTCTTTTTTTGCGCTTTATGAAAAAAAGTCGCCTATATTTTGTGGATGTACAGCTACATTACAGCTACATTTCTCACAAACATTTATTTTTCATATTGCACCAGTACAGTTAATGAGCAACCTGTACTTGTGTGCTTGTTTGTTCTGTCTAAAATGTTTATTTTGGAATAAAGAGGTTAATATAAAAAATATTTTTTGTCCGATTCATCGATTAATCAAAAAAATAATCGTCCGATTCATCGATTTTTAAAATAATCGTTAGTTGCAGCCCTAATCTTGAAGCCAAACTGTATTGATGCTGCGTTGATTCTGTCTCACAGAATACTGACACCTGCTGGACATTTAAAGACACTACGGGCAGCTTATTGGACAGATTGAACTGAATTGATTCAATATCCTAGTACAATCGTATAATTTAAGTTATTGTAGGTTATATGGTATTATTTCATATCTATGTTTAAATTGAAAATAGCTTTGATATTTTTAGATGCAGCCAATAAATAATGTAAAAATATAACGTGAAAATTTAGGGTAAAATGTGAATAAGGATGCTTGTCGACTAGGAATTTAAACCATATTTTTAAAACAATAAGTACAGTAAAAACACTAAATAAGCTAAGATTAAATTTGAAATTAACTTCAATTCAGATACGTTGAGAGATAACTGAGGGGAAAAGGGTGAGAGAATGAGAAAATTCAAATAAAAACGGCTGAAACATTCATATTCCTTTTTCGCGGCTGCAAAAATCTTGATCATTTTAATGATAAACCGAAAAATATTAGACATTTCTTTTAGGAGATGCGTCTTGTTGACAGATCCAGTTTTAAACCCAGTTTATTGAGTCAGCTATAGAAACAATACGACGGTCAGGCTAGAAATTTTTTTATTTTTTTTCATTTTGAGAATAAATTTGTAATATTACGAGAATGAAGTCATCATATCACAACCCCTCTCAGAAAGAAAGCTTCAAGCTCCGCCCAGCAGATGACGACCGACCAGCTCCACCAATCAGCAACCTGAGTCCACTTTGACATCCTGCCCAGTTTGATGCTGCTGCTAAAAGATTTAATTATTTGTCAAACTTATGCTAACTTCACATGATGCTCCACATTCCTTATTTTAGGGAAGACAGCGCTTCTTGGAAGAGTTGTCATAAAATACGACTTTATTCTCCCAATTTCACGACTCTATTCTCCTAATTTCACGACTCTATTCTCCCAATTTTACGACTTTATTCTCCCAATTTCACGACTTTATTCTCCTAATTTCATGACTCTATTCTCCTAATTTCACGACTCTATTCTCCCAATTTTACGACTTTATTCTCCTAATTTTACAACTTTATTCTCCTAATTTTACAACTATTCTCCTAATTTCACGACTCTATTCTAATTTCACGACTCTATTCTCCTAATTTCACGACTCTATTCTCCTAATTTCACGACTTTATTCTCCTAATTTTACGACTATTCTCCTAATTTCACGACTCTATTCTCCTAATTTCACGACTCTATTCTCCTAATTTCACGACTCTATTCTCCTAATTTCACGACTTTATTCTCCTAATTTCACGACTCTATTCTCCTAATTTCACGACTTTATTCTCCTAATTTCACGACTCTATTCTCCTAATTTCACGACTTTATTCTCCTAATTTCACGACTCTATTCTCCTAATTTCACGACTTTATTCTCCTAATTTCATGACTCTATTCTCCTAATTTCATGACTCTATTCTCCTAATTTTACGACTTTATTCTCCTAATTTCACGACTCTATTCTCCTAATTTCACGACTCTATTCTCCTAATTTCACGACTCTATTCTCATAATTTTACGATTTTATTCTCATAATTTTACGATTTTATTCTCATAATTTAATTACTTTAATCTCATAATTTAATTACTTTAGTCTCATAATTTCACGACTCTATTCTCTTAATTTCACGACTTTATTCTCCTAATTTCACGACTCTATTCTCCTAATTTCACGACTCTATTCTCCTAATTTCACGACTCTATTCTCCTAATTTCACGACTCTATTCTCCTAATTTCACGACTCTATTCTCCTAATTTCACGACTCTATTCTCCTAATTTCACGACTCTATTCTCCTAATTTCACGACTCTATTCTCATAATTTTACGATTTTATTCTCCTAATTTCACGACTTTATTCTCCTAATTTCACGACTCTATTCTCATAATTTTACGATTTTATTCTCCTAATTTCACGACTTTATTCTCCTAATTTCACAACTCTATTCTCCTAATTTCACGACTCTATTCTCAGAATTTTACGATTTTATTCTCATAATTTAATTACTTTAGTCTCATAATTTCATGACTTTATTCTCTTAATAGAACAAAATAAAATCTAGCCTGGCCATAATACTCCGTCGGATGGAAACGTCACGCGCACAGACAGTGGGCTCCACGCGCCGACCGACCGTCGGTGTTTCTGGATCACATCACTGATGTTTAATGACATTAGCTTTAGCCTTTTTAGCTGCTGTTTAATAACAGTCGCCGCTTCCAGGCTTTCTAGGCTACACAGACACAGCATAGCCTGAAATAAAACCCACAGATATCCAGACACATATTTTATTAAACTAAAACTAGATCCAATAAAAAGCTCCATTCATATAAAGACTCACCTTTAAGGAAAGACGTTGAGGCTCCTTAACGTTTTGCAGCTGCCTCGAGTCCCAGCTGCAGTAACGACTTCTTCTACTGCTATACTTCTTCTTCGTGGGATAATTAGCAGCTTGTATCTAACGTTAAAACACATTACCTCCATCTACTGTTATGGGGTGTAGGGCAGAGTTTCTAGCATTTATATTTTTTTAATAATTTAGTTTCCCTTTAAAATTGTCGAATGTTTTATTTTTCATTTCATGTTTAATTAAGTCGTTGTTTAATTTTAATCAACTTATTTTTAATTTTCTCTACTTTCCCAGTATTTTCACAATAAATAATAATATACAGAGGTGAATTTTACTATTTAGTTCATCAAAAGCGAAGAGAGCGTCTTCAAACCTAGAAAAGAAGGTCCAGTGTTTTTTTTTTTTTTTTACTTTTTTGGAATTCTGTGCCCTGGATGACTGAGAATCGTCACCAGCATACAACATATTAAATGATTATTTATAGCTCCAAACATAGGGGTAAATTGAGCTAAATCAGGAGGTAAACAGAACACTCTGACCTATTTAATTTTTACAGATTAAACATGTGCATCACTTTAAATTATGCTACAAGAGCTTTTAAACTGTAAATACCAATTCAGAAAAAAAAAAAAAAATTGTTCTAAAATATTGTGACATATATAGAGTAACAAAAACAACAAAAAAAAACACTAAAAGTATATCAGTGTTTTTTAAACTCTACACATTCAACATTTTTCCATGTATTTTTGCAGCCTTTTGAGGAGGAGGTAGCATCTTTACCATTTTTACCGCAGCAGATCAGTTTCCTTATACTGGGATGTAGATTTAGAGAATGGCAGAGCTAGAGGACAAAATGAAAGAAAAACTAAATATATACACCTGAACAATTAGGTTTCCTTTAAAGGAGAAGTCAGCTCATATTCAGAATTCAAACTTCTGAAAGTACTTTAAATATGAAATTATTACATACTGTTCAATAAATGATCAGTGTTTTTAATTAAGAGTCATTTTCATCTGAATGTGCTTTACTGGAGGCATCCATGTTTGTCAAAGAACACTACTGCCACCTACTGGTTTGTGACGTGTTTCCTTTAAAAAAAGAGCTAATTTCTCAGACATTCCACCTGATCTTATATTTTATTAGACCAGATAATGTACAGTCCTGA
This sequence comes from Cyprinodon tularosa, assembly GCF_016077235.1. NCBI lineage: Eukaryota > Metazoa > Chordata > Actinopteri > Cyprinodontiformes > Cyprinodontidae > Cyprinodon > Cyprinodon tularosa. The sequence goes on from NW_024038367.1 coordinate 29,648, forward strand.
TGTTTTTCCTTCCTTAGTGACTGAAAAAGGGGTATTTCTGAGAATATTTTATGTTTTGCATTGAAGAAACCCCAGTTTCACTGTTTCTGGTTAATTACAGAACGTGTTTCTCTGAGATTATTTACTTTTTTAAACTGATTGTAGTTAAAGCCTGAGCGCCCAATCCGCAGTCGAGAGATTAAAGTTTCTTTCTTTCTTTTCCCTCCCTTTCCATCCATCTGTGCTGTTATTGGTTGGTTTACAAAGAGCGAAGCTGCTGAGCAAAGACGCATCATAGCAACAAGCACTCACTCACTGAAACATCAGATTGTTGATATAGTAGGGTGACCAGACGTCCTCTTTTTCCCAGACATGTCCTACTTTTCATACCTAAAAAAGTCCGGGGGGAATTTCAAAATCTTGCTTGACTACAGCGCAACCCCGCAACGCCTCGGTCCGGTCCAGTCAGCGGCGCATCAGTCGACACTTTTGTCTGTTAATACCTAAATATGGCAAACATGCAAATAAAGGGAGAAAGAAATTTTTCACACACACATATATTTCTGTGTGTCGCAAATTAAAACAACCTTTCATCGATCTTTTCCACTTGTTTATTGTTCATTATTTTCATAACTGTTTGAAACGGTCGCAGCAAAGTGCAATCCTGATCAAAAAACAACATGAAGAAATCTCTCACACCTCAAAAACAAAACCAAAAAAAAGCATCGGCCACTTTTATTCTAACTATCGTCTATAAGTGGTGTTTGACATTAATGGTGTATTATCTCATTCTCATTTACAAAGTACACACAATCAAAGACAACATACAGCAGTATTCATTTACACTTTTTTTTTATCACTTTTTTTAATATTTGATTGCACATTTTCTATACTTACAAACAATCAACTACATTTTTCTACGGCACAGTACAGTGACAAAGGTGATAATTCTTTGTTACATTTAATTTATGGTGATGCGGTTTTATCGACAGAAGCTTCAAGACCAAGAGTCACACACACAGATGTTTACATTTTTCTTGTAATTTCACATCTTCATTAATGGGAGAGGTTGTTTTTTGATGTGATGTTGTGCGGCGTAGATCTGAGCAGGCAGTTTCTTACACCAAAACAGCAGACGTTGTGGTGAACTCAGAAAACGGAAATATTTACGCTTTAGTTTTATTAACTTTAAGATTAAATTACGTGTGCAGCTGTTAGTTGGATTTGTCGGTTAAAGGTAAGATACTAACTACTCAGCCCCACCCCACACATCCATACTCCAGTTATGCTGATCAGTCCCTTCAGTGGGAAAAGGCCAGCATGTAGTAAATATGCTCCAATTTCCAACAACTTTTTTAAGAGACAAACACCATGACACTTATTGCTTTGTTAACTTTTTGCACTCACGATTGACTGTTGCCCAGGCAACAACTTAATTATTTTTAAAAAAACCCTGTAACATAGGCTTAGATATGTATGAGAGAGCTTTTAGAATTGGAGCCTAAGCTGTCACGTTAGCGTTTTAACAGCATTCTCTGCTTTACCCTGCCTTTGCTGCTCTTGACTTTATGTGTGACCTGGGGCACTATGCAGTGATCTTATATTAAGGTTGTATAGTTTCTGTGTTTCTACCAGTGTGCTTGTGTACGGTGTCCGGGCTGCAAACGCTGTGTGAATACTTGATTTCACAGCAAGCTTAAATGTCCTGTAAACTCAAAGTTGAATCTAACAAGCAAAACATTTGCAAAGGAAAAAGGCTGCAAGCAGCAAAAACAACAGCAATTTATGTTGCCCCACATAGCAGAAGTGCTCCAGACCACTAGAGGGAGACGTTCAACAGCTGCCTATGGTCACACCCTTACCCCAGGCTCACACCGACTCCGGTCTTACCGTTGCGGTGCGGTGGGTGCGGCGCCGCAGTGATTCCAAGTCATTAAAAAGACGTAAACCTCTCTCACCGGCTGCTGAGCTGTCCGGCTGCGGTTACCGAGACACTCCGGTGCTGCAGAAAATTCCGCAAGAAAGCTATCCTTGCGGCGTGCCGGAACCCTCTGCAACAAGCTCTCGCAAATATCCTTATTTGGGCCGTGTTATCGCGTGAAGTTACGTGAACTCAAGTGAACTTCTGTTCTCGCGAGTTAAATCTCCGGACCTGTTGCCGGAGCCGCAGAGTCGCACTGCACCGTAGTCAAAAGGGCGGTGTGAGAGGGGGTGTGCGGGAGTTGCGGTCTCCGTCAGCTCGGTAACCGCACCGGAGCCAGTGTGAGCAAGGGGTAAAGGCTGGTTTATGCTACGAAACCAGGTCGTCTGCGTGTGTCGCAGACGACCTGGTTCCCCCCCGCATTCCATCCAATGACCGCAGACAGCGCCGCAGAAAGTGTCGCAAGGAGGAGAGAAAGGAGGCCTCTGATTGGTCAATTCTGCATCCCCTCTACATTATGCATATTTCCCGTTGGGTACCTAAATTGCTGGTTATCTTCCCGCAGCAGTGTGTCTCAGTGAGCTTGTTGCAGACATTTTTGATTTATGCCAAATATTGAAGCGTGGTCTGCGCTATGTTATTCCACGCCGCAACGCGAGACAATCAGCAACTAGCTGTGGGTCTAGATACGGCCGAGGCGGTGAGGGCAAGTTTGTGCGACAATGGAGGGTATTGAGGGCCATAAAGAGCGGGGATCCAGGTGGAAAAAGGGTCACACCCTGCAAAAACAATCTAGAAATAAGTAAAGATTTCTTAAATCAAGTTTATTTACCCTTAATTTGAGTAAATAAATACAATGATTTGCCAATGGAATGAGTGTTTTTACTCTTAAAATAAGACAATGCAATTGTGTTTTCTCTGGTACACTGTACCAGAGACTGCACCTTACCTGCACTACCTCAGCCTGGAACAAACTATTGCTGCTGTTTTTATTGCTTTTTATTGTAATGTTTATACTTCATATTTATATTTATCTTACCACTGTTACCTGTCATGTCCCGCACTTTATGTCAGTTTTTAAATGTCAGTCTTGTATATTTCTTGTATATTTGTATATTGCAGAGAGTAAACGTAATTTCATTTCCCTTGTATGTCTTGTACATATGTAGAAAATGACAATAAAAGCTGACTTGACTTGACTTGACTAAATTGTCTTGTTCCATTGGCAAAATGTCTCTTTTACCTCCTCAATCCAAGAACAAATGCAATTATTTTAAGAAAAAATGACTAGATTTAGATTTTTTCCAGTGCGTTCTTCCGCACCTCGCTCTTCTAGCTGGTCCAACTTCACGAGTCATTTACTGCAATGGCGGTCATACAAACAAAACAAGCCGATAAGGTACCAAGCAGGAAATACACTTAGAATACAGCGGATGTAGATCTGACCAATCAGAGGCCTCCTGTCGGCGGCACTGTCTGAGGTCACCTACAATTTGGGAGAGGTGCAGCAGAGTATCTGCGGAAGGGGCGGGGGGACATTTGTGTTCACTGCGACCCAGAGATGGGAAGTAACGAAGTACAAATACTTCGTTACTGTACTCAAGTAGATTTTTCTGATATTTTTACTTTACTTTACTACTTATTTTTATGGCGACTTTTTACTTCTACTTCTTACATTTTTACACAAATATCTGTACTTTCTACTCCTTACATTTTAAAAAATTGGCTCGTTACTTTAGTTTTGAATCATTTCAATGGAGTTACCGTTATTATTTTTCACGTCATCAATACCAAATTCAATCTAATTGGATGGGAATCTACGTTGCATTTGACGCACCACTACAAGATGAATCGACAGATTCGGCGGTATTCATTGGCGGCAAATCATTGCAGCTTGGTGGCGGTGGCGTTAGCATAGTAGCATGGACGACGAGATGATTGAAAATGAACACAACGGAGATCTAGTCCTATTGGCAGACATCCATTTAAAATGTAGGCAACGGCATGAAAAAAGTGGTTTCTACTTTTACTTTTATACTTTAAGTAAATTTATAAGCCTGTACTTTGTTACTTTTACTTGAGTAAAGAAGTTTAATCAGTACTTCCACTTTTACCAGAGTATTTTTTAACACAAGTATCTGTACTTTTACTCAAGTATGGAAAGTGAGTACTTTTGCCATCTCTGCTGCGACCCCTACTAAGATGACCTAGTTTCAAAGTATAAATCAGCCTTAATGGCAGAAACTCTGTCGGTAGCGCCGTCAACAATGCCTGGCACACCTCGGACACTATCCGAGACATCGTGCAGAAATTAGCGTTAATTTATAGCTCTGTGCGACGGTCTGTTGGTTTGCAACTTTGCGGCGCTCTATCTTCTATGATTGATGCTTTTCTGTTTGAAGCACTTTGTTTTTGCATCTGTTTTTCTCATTTTTGAGTTTGAAGGCTGTTTTGAGTTTGCTGTGAAATTACGTATTTACATCAGGTTTGCACCCTTCAGCCACCGTACTTCTGAGATATTGTGCTGGATATTTTGCAACCTAACATGCTAAATTTTTTTTGCTATCTGAATTTTTTTTTCAAGTCATAGCTCTAGGATTAGGGCACCTGAACTGTGCAGCAGCATTTTAGATCAGTTTCAGAGAGAAAGTGCTCCTGCTCTACATACCAAGCAGAAAGAAATGCCTAATGATGTAAAGACCATGGGGGAAAATATTTTAAAATCCTATTATTTCTATTAGAGGTAATTTTATTTACATATTTATTTATACGTATCTATAGTGGATCTTATGTTATAATGTGTAAACCCAGGGCACAGAGAGAGTATTTGGCAATAATTCATGAGAGGTGGTACTCATGGCACATGAATAGAAAATGTTTTAGGTAATAATTCTAGATCAGGGAAAAGAAAAATTTAAAAAAAAAAGAGAAAAAAAATAGGGTTAATTTCCCTTGTGCAGAACCAACAGCATGTTCACAACTGCTTTCCTGTTCACAGAAATCAACGTTTGGTACATTATGGTTGTGCTTTCGATCAATATTCCCCTGGTTCTTCATTACTTTTCCAGCTGGATTGTGCCAAGCGACCCAAGGCTCTCATATTGTGCATAATGCACATATAGTGCAGTGGTTTGGCTCTATATTTGATGGTCTTGACAACACATATGGCTGCTATCCTACAAAATGGCAGTTTGGACGAGAATATATTGTCTGACTGACTGTTAATTGACTTTCCTTTGTTTTTTCCAAGTGACCAGAGGGATGTGTGCGAATGCAGAGTTTTGTTGTGCTGAATACAGACAGAGGGCACTATCAGAAACCTTTAGTATTTGAAGAAATCTCAGCTCTGCTATCCCGTTCAAGCTACTATATCCCATGTAAATGCACGGCTGTCATGATAAATTAATGCTAAACATGTGTGCCATATTGTTCTCCCTTATTAAAAGAAATTAAGGCCAAGTTTCAAGTTTTCTTTTTCTTTCATAACTATTAAACAAGTGTTTGTAGATAAAAAAAAAGAGAATGGGCTGACAATGTTTCCTCTTATCTAACAGAGTAGAAGTGTATAATTCATAGCATTTATGGCAAAAGAATATTAGCAACTTAAGGAGTCGGTAAAACCAATTAAAAATGTTTGTGGAATGAATTAAATTTGTGAATCTGACATCAACAACAAGTCTAAGAGAAACACTTAAAAAAACATTTTCTTTAGGCTGGCGTATGGTAGCAAACTGGATCAAACCAGTTATTTTACCAACTGCTGGATCCAAGATTAGTTGTAGCAAGAGACCTTTTGTAATATTTAAGATAAATATTTTTTAAACAATTAAATAAAAATAATGTAAGCTGTTTATTTGTATTAAACTTAAATAAAATTTTGTTGAAATGACATTACCATGTCGTTTAAGGTGCAATGCATTTTGAGAAGAATAAATGAGATACGCTAGGTGCTGTAGCGCTAGCTCCCTCCAGCAAAAACAGCAATGAGTGATGTTAGACCTTTTCAGTTTTAATATATATATGCGATATAGAAATCATAAAAGGTTGTGAGGATGAGGAGGACCAAATGGGGTAGGGGGTGGGGGGGGAGGTTAGCGAAATGCTAATCCAGATGAAGAGCTAGGCTACAAAGAGCCCCAGTGTCTAACTGAGGCTAATTACACTTAGCATCAGCATCAGAACATTTTCTCAGATATATTAGAACACTGTTACGACTGCAAGATGCTTCACTGTCACCTTATGCATACACGGTGCGATTTTTTCAATCATTGCACGGAGCTACAGCTCACACTTCACGACAAAACCACAGGGTTTTGTCGTAAAGTGTGAGCTCACAGCTCATGATGTATGTGCAGCACGACGCTCTGATGTAATCTACCTGCTCACACTGTACGTCTAAAAACCACGTTGGACTCAGTTCCGCAGTGAGATGTTGCTACTCGGAATCGTCTATCCAAAAGCCAAATGAGTAAAGGAGGAATGTGAAGCTAACTATTGTAGAGTGAAATGCGCTGCCTTGGCAATTTGCGCAATTTTGTGCTGAAAACCCTAAAAAGAAAAGGTGACGACGTATTTGGACAAAGACATGGCTGATAAAACGTGGCTACTACGGTCTGTCCCACTGAGCGATTTGCCCACAACGGCATTTGCTCACGATCCCTGATCGGGAGTTGGTCGTGAGAGGCTGATCGCCCCCTGTACACTACACGTCGTGTAGTTTACCCCTTGTACACTACACAACGCACAATGCACGACAAGGCTGAAAGTCTTGCCGATTGGAAAATTCTCGCACGACTGGAAAGTCGCCGCGAAAAGGGCAAAAAAATCGCACAGTGTAAGCCCGACTTTAAACAGTCATTCGTTATATTCTTATTTTGATTCAATGTTAGCTTCTGCTAACAGTGTTAGCTCTAGCTAATATATATAAACCCTAGATCACAAGCCAATCAAATTTGTTTGTTTCAACAGACATCTCATGTGACGCAGTGTGGCATTCTCTAAGTTTACACCAATCGAACGCAAACAATAGCTTTCCTATTTTTACTCTGCAAGTTTCAGACCAGTGAGACCTAACTCATTTACCCAGGATGCATTGCACACGTAAAAAACATGGGGTAAAAATCATAACATTGGATAAATAATTTTTGAAGTATTAATTAGTTTTGTTTACAAAATATAAACAATGATTTTGAAGTTGATAGGAAAATTAGTTAACTTATTTAGGCCAAAATGTTTAACTAATCATGGATCCCTTCAATAAATTAACATAAAATTCTCTCTGCTGCACCAAGGTCCAATATTCCGATCAGTAAGATGACCCACGATAATATAAACATTTAATTCTCGGAGAACACTAAATATGGCTGCACCAAAACAACCTAAATATGAGTCTTCTCATCACTCTATATCTTTCATACATTTCAAGGTAACCAAATTTTGTGCAGTGTGCTCTAAAATTATCTGGGAAAGGTTTGTTAAGACTATAATAATAATAAAAAAAAAACATGTCCTGTTAAAAATACTACATAAGTTTGATGGAGAACGAATGTAGTAAATTTCTGTTTACACGTTACAGTGTTGATTTTAAAGTTTACGTACAGTTCATACTTTGTGACATGCATAACACCCTCCGCAACAACTCAAAGACAAACATCCCGTATAATTGTAAAGGTGAAGGGGGGGAAAGGCAGTTCTCACAAGGGGATATACAGCTGGACAGGAATAAAGATCAACTGGGAGAATCTAAACATTTTCCTTGGGAAAATGTCCTCATGACGAATGGATATCTGGATCGTGTCCCCTGGTTTTGTGCGATCAAACGTGATGCCATAAAGGGAGGGGGATTCATCTCAGATTTGTCACGATAACAAAAGCAAACCCGGAATGTTCTATTATCTACAAAATGGCAGTTAGTCTAGACACCAACACAAGACCTCAGGAGGAACAGAGTAAGGAAGGCCAAGACAAAGACGTCCTGGTGTTACCCCGCAGAATCAAAAATGCTTCCAATCAAGGCAGAAATTGCATTTTTGAGAAGATGTCCAACAAGGATGAAGAACTCACAACTTCAAAGGTGAGTTGATCTTGCTCAAGAGAACAAAGGTGAGGGCAGACAACTCTGCAATAATGGCTAGTGGTCATTTCTATAAGTCTGTTTGAGTTGCTCACTGACCTCCAACCCTGGATGTTTAGTTTTTTTTATACTTAGGGGGGAAAAGTAATGAAGTTACATCTATGTTGGTTTTTTGTTTAGTGTCCAGATTTATGCAAACATCTTTTATTCTGGATTATCGGGATGCAGCAACATCACAAACCGTTATAAGGGAGGATTACTGTCATGGCCAAATGTACCTCAACACACTCATGTTGTAGTTGACTGTTTAGTTGTGGATGTAGGTGAGTGGGGGGGGGGGGGGGGGGGGTTCAAAGGGCAGGATTCGATGGACTTTGTCGCTGTTTTCTTCACAGTGTGGCTTGAACTCTGCTGCCCTTTGCAGAGCTCTTGGTGCCACACTATTGCAGGACCTGTCCCCGCGTCTCTGGTAGTTTGAGGGCGAGAAAGCTGCCTGCTGCCAGCGCGCCCGAGGCAAACAGGATCGGTACGGCCTTGGTTATGCCAACGAATGAAGTGAAGATGCTTATGCCCAGCACGGCCGCCAGTTTACACAGAGCGTTGAGGAAGCCAAACGCTGTGGTTCTATGGAAAGAGGAGAGTACAATTGCAGTAAATTGTGTGTTGGTCGTTTGATTAGTAAATAAAATAAATTAGAGGAACATCTTAGGTCATAGGAAAAAGGTTTTTAAGTCTCGAGAAAACCTGGAAACCAAGTCCAGTGGATATTTTTTGAATTTTTACGGAATGACTATGACCTGGATGACTGAGAACCTTCATCAGCATCCGGAAAAAAGTTGTCAGGTCTTGGAAAAAAGGTGAAAGGTCTCAGGAAAAAAGTTTTAGCCATTAACTTACGTGTCACGAAAACAGCAGTGCTCTTTTTTTTTTTTTTTTATCTTGACCAACCAAGCACATATTTAAAAGCCCCAATGTCACCTACAATTATCTCAAACATTCACTCTACTTCATAAAAGTGAATTATATCAGTTTTAATCACTATTCCATCCAATGACCAACAAGGTATCATGGTAAATGGTGGGTTGTGTAAACTCTGGACTCAGCCTAAAAGTGTAGGAAAAGATCCAAACTTGCAGCAGTCTTATAAAGTTATAACCTGACTCCGCCAGATGGATTTGCTGCGCATATCCATCTGGAAACCTTCCGTTGAAGTAATTTTGGGAAGGGGCGAAAATACTGGTTAGCTGATTGGCCTATGTTGGTGATAGACGGGCCAAATAAACCAATCAGATCACCGAAGCATATGACGTACTATCAGAGCGACGACGAAAACACAACCACAAGCCAGGCACAAGCCAATTGATAGATCAAACTCTTACCCAAACCAGTCGGGAGAAGAGCAAAAACACCTTTTCCTCTTAGAAAAGCCTCCAGAGCAGTGTTTTGCTCTTCTTTCAGTGAACAAATACTCTGTAATTCCGATTAAACTTGCTCGATAGCCACGCTAACGCTAGTTTCATCGGCTGAAGCCGCCATGTTCTTTAGACTGAACTGTCGCTCTTCTCGTTGCGTCACACCTCAACCCGCCTCAAAGCCAACGCTGATTGGACGTTCGTTTGGTGAACAGCTCCAAATTTTCTTTAACGGAGAGTAGCCAGACTGATTAGCGAGTGAAACCTTGAAAGCTCGCGAGATCAGGATGGTCTCACGAGGCTAATAAAGTTATGGAATTGGAAAAAAAAAGAAAGGGGAGTTGGGAACTGGGACACCCTTCAACGTCAACTTTCTACAAACCAAAATTCAACTTTAAAGATGTTTTTGACAAGGCTGTAGTTAACTCAAATATCTGCTCTAGTGGTCAAGATTCCACCACAAAAAAAAACAACATGTTGTTTTCCATCAGACCAAAGACTTGATAATTTATTCCCAAAACCTGAGACCTGATTTTTTTTTATCTGAGAGCAGAAACCCTGTTTTTTTCTGAGACCTGATGACTTCCTGAAATTTCCTGATCCAACATAATGTCCTAAAGTAAACACTTAGCATTACTTTGGCAGCTGCTATTGCTTGTTATAACCTCATGGTGGAGGTATTTATCCTGCTATGAAATCAGCAGGTCTATCTCTGACAACAGAGTTAAAAACAATTTTTACATTTTGCTGCTCTAGAAATGATTTTTTTACTTTTTGATAAACCTTAGAGTGGCTCAGGTTATCCTGAGCTATATCTGTAGTTATGCTGCTATAGGTTTAGAATGCTGGAGGACATAAGGACAGCTTTTCATTATTCAGCTTTATTCTATCTCTATTCTCCCATTCTGCAGTATTTGTTAGTTAAACATCTAACTCTATGTTCTTTCTGTTTTTTTCTCATCATAGTGGCTTCATGTGGTCCCTCCTTTTTTGGTTGTGAGTCCATCCTGGAGAGAGATATCAGTCTTTCATTTTGTTTTATTCAATAAATTCCTCTGTTTGTAGACATTAATTAATTTACTTTCTTAAAGGGTTAGGGCAGGGTGGCAAAATTAGCTGTCAAGCCTAAACAGCAGCAATGATTACACCCGCCAACGTCATCCATCCCTGAAAACCAACCAATCGCGGAAGGGTAACTCCTCTGACGTAATTTAACACATGATCCACAGCAGCGATGCTGTCTTTAGGGTGTCAAAAGGAATTCAGAGCGTGTCTAAATCACCCACCTCTTATGAGACGGGTAGAGCTCAACGGTCAGCACGTCCAGGGAGTTCCAGGAGGCAATGCTGATCCCACCAAACAGGCAGTACAGAGCGATCATGGCTGACTCGCTGTTGCCGAAAGACAGGAAGAAACAGCTGACGCAAGAGATGACGCTGGAGCCGGCTGTGAAGAGAGGAGCCAAACAGAGAGACGTGGTGTGATTACTCTAGACAAGTGTTTGCAGGAAGGAGTGTTGCTCTGCTAATGAAAATATTTTTAGGTTTTATTAAGAACTATTTTCCTATTTAGTTCCTCTTTTTATCCTGCTAAACAAATTTCTAAATGCAGCTCTTAACGGTATTCACTCTGTTGTGGGTAATAAAATCATTAGGGGGGGGATCCTTCCTCCGGCAGCTGTAAGACTTAATATCCATCAATGCTCCCAACAAGCTGAAAAGGTGTTTACATCCATGCTGATTTTTGCATAGTTCCTTTTTTACTCACTTTAAATAACATGCTGCTTTTATTGCTGCTGTTTCTTTTACCCAATTACTGTGGAAATATCCACAGCTGTATATTTTGGTTCTTTATCATTTTTTGTGACTGCACATTATTTATATTCAAAATTATTTTCTTCCAACTGCACTGTATTTTGGATTTTTTTTTCACTTAGATCTCTTTTTATTTTCTATACTTCTGTGACCCTTTTACACACTGCAAAAACAATCTGGAAACGAGTAAAAATGTCTTAAAATTTGTGTATTTGGCATAATTCAAGCAAGTAAATAATAAGATTTGCTAATGGAATGAGTATTTTTACTCTTAAAATAAGATAATTAGATAATATCCACTTGGAATAAGACAACGCAATTGTTTTTTCTTATGTTAGATGTAAATTGCCTTATTCCATTGGCAAAGTGTATCACTTAACTGCTTAATTCGAGAAAGAAATGCTCTTTTTTAGAGAAAAATAAACTTACTTAGATTTAAATTTTTTGCAGTGCAATAATGACCGACGCTTTGCTGCTCTTAAGCCATAATTTTCCCATCTTGCAAAAAAAGGATTTTTCTTTTTATTCCTTTTTATTTGGCTGTGAAATATGATTTCACTCCTCCAAGAGTATCTATAATACAGGATATTTATCATATTTATGAGTTTTTTTGGGTTGAGATGAGGTGAGTGAGCAGATTCATTCTTTCTGCACTGCAAAAAAGGAAAATCTATACAAGTGTAATAAACTTGAATTCAGCATTTTGGTCTTAATACACTTGTTTTTCAATTAGGGATGCACGATATAATCGGCCCCCTATCGGTATCGGCCTTAAAACTGAATATCGGACATCGGCCACCCCACCGATATTTAACCCGATATTTGATCAGCTTCTAAGTTTCTAAAGTAAAAAAAAATACTACTTCTTCTTCTTCCTCAAAAACTTATTTTTTACAGACTTAAAAACTTCTAAAGACGAGGGAAAAAATATTGATACATTAAAATATCATAATATCTTCATATGCTGATATATTGCCATTTAAAAACACCATATCAATCTGTTTTACTGATGAAATATTGCTATATGTCATCGTTATGCTACAAAATCCCCCGAAAATTCGCAAAATTTTGCCATATTTTTATATGTTGATATATTGACGCGGTATCGATCTATATTACAAAGAAAATCTCACAAGTAGAGCGTAGCGATACTGCTAGATCACCATCTCTTCATTGTTTGGCCTGTGCAGGCCTCACAGGAGGGGGGGGGGGGGTATTTCGCTTAATTCTGTGACATTTCTGCTAAAATATTAATAAAAAAAAACGTTTTGAAGTTTTTGTCAAGTTTATTTTTCCCATACATTCACTACACTGCGAAAATTGGAAATCTAAATTAGTAAATTTTGCTTGAATTAAGCGCATTTTTTCTTAAAATTATGAGTTAAGTGGAATACTTTGCCAATGGAACTAGACAATTTACATTTAAAATAAGAAAAAAAAATTGCTTTGTCTTATTTCAAGTGCATATTAACTAATTATCTCATTTTAGGAGTAAAAATACTCATTCCATTGGCAAATCATCTTATTTATCTGCTTAAATTAAGGGTAAATACACTTAATTTAAGACATTTTTTACTTATTTCAAGATGGTTTTTGCAGTGTACACCTACACTGGAAAAAATCGAAGTCAATTTTTTCTTAAAATAAGTATATTTGTTCTTGAATTGAGGAGATAAAAGAGACATTTTGCCAATGGAACAAGACAATTTAGATTTAAAATAAGAAAACACAATTGTATTGTCTTATTTCCAGGGTATATTATCAACTTATCTTTTTTTAAGATTGAAAATACTCATTCCATTGGCAAAGTATCTAATTTACCTACTCAAATCAAGGGTAAATACACTTAATTTAAGAAATTTTTACTTATTTTTAGATCATTTTACCAGTGTAAATAATTAATTAAATTCTAGCTAAGAAAACCAGACTAGTTTTAAGCCTTTAAATGAACTGGTATCAGGTACATTTCCCTTGTTTTTAAACCTGTTGTATGCTTGTTTTGAGCAATAATTGGTTAGAGGTTATTTAATTATAAGCAATAATGACTAATAAATGAGAATACATGTTAACAAGAAAAACAGATTTTTATACTTGATTTAAGTTTTTTTGGATGCTTACTACTTGGATATTATGTTATTGTTTTAAGAAATCTTACCAAGTCTCATTTGCTTGCTGCACTGGCAGATTATTTTGCTCAAAATAAGCAATTATTCACTTAAAACACTATTTTTTTCTTATTTTTTAGAAGGCATTTTTTGTTGTGTGGGAGACAACATTGAATGTGTTAAATCCACCAACTAAAAGAAGGCTGGTATTTTTTTTTTTTTCATAGCCATCTTTAGGACTTTAGGACTTATACGATGAAAATAATAATACATCAGTTTTTGGCATTTACTTCATTTTTATTTCCTGTAACACAATTGCTTCATGTTAGCAAGGTAGCAATATACTTGAGGCAGGAACTCTCTTCCAACCTGAAGTGTGAAAACCACCTTTTTCCATTGGAGAACCATGGCTTAGAGGAGCTGATCTTTGTCCAGACCTCTATGCATTCAGCTGTGAACCACCCCAGGGCCTGTTGTGGCTCTTGGCAGGTGGGAGCCATTAGAACTCTGTCATCTGCAGAAAGCAGGGACGGAGTCCGTTGTGCCCTGAACCGGACGCCTCCAGCCCTTGGCCAGAAAAAGGTTTGACTGAATGCCAGCAACGCAGACCAGATTCCAGCATAGTTTGTAAAGCGACTAGATGTTTCCCAGTAAAGGGCCCCTGACTCTATACCCCTGGAGCGCCCTTCCCCACAGGGCTGAACAGGTCTTTTGTGGACCTCTGGTTTGAGCAAACTCCAATGAACCCTCAGGTATTCTGCAGAAGGTTTAAGCTGGCCTAGTGTAACATGGCTGGGATTTAAAAGAAAAACACACTGACCAACAACCTAATGGATCTATTTCTTTAAAATCAAGTAATCAATAAAAGTTGCAGCCATTAATTGGCTTCCAATTCAAACTGGATTTATTAAAGACAACTTTAAATATGTAGCAACTCAAAACTTTGATGGAGTCTTAAATCCATCCCTGTGGCGAAAATAAACCAACCTATGTAGCTAGATAAGACTCCTCCTTATTCACTGACATTTTCATAGTTTCCTTCTGCTTGGTATGGGAATGAAATTAATTTGCATATTATAATTACAGCTTATAAATTAAGCCCTGGACTTGCTACAGATGACTGCAGCATCAGCAACTGCTTGCTGTTTTTATTCAGGGGCTATTTTTCCTCCAAAAGCATCCATACAATATGTCCCTCTAGATTAAGAGAAAAACACCAGTGTTTTGGATGGATTTTTATTAGGCCCGAGCAGCAAAGCGCTGCGAAGGCCTATTGTATCTGTTAGGTTTCTTATTATTAGGCCCGAGCAGCGACAGCGCTGCGAAGGCCTATTGTTCAGCGCTGCGAAGGCCTATTGTTCCTGTACCGTTTATTAGGCCCGAGCAGCTCACCGCTGCGAGAGCCTATTGTTCCTGTACCGTTTATTAGGCCCGAGCAGCTCACCGCTGCGAGAGCCTATTGTTCCTGTACCGTTTGTTATTAGGCCCGAGCAGCGAAGGCTGCAAGAGCCTATTGTATTTCGAAAGTTTCTTTTTATTAGGCCCGAGCAGCTCACCGCTGCGAGAGCCTATTGTTCCTGTATCGTTTGTTATTATTATTAGGCCCGAGCAGCTCACCGCTGCGAGAGCCTATTGTTCCTGTATCGTTTGTTATTATTATTATTATTTATTATTTTTCTCCGCGTAAAAGAAACAGCATTTTGGAGGCTTTAGCATGTTCAAAAACTCACCAAACTTGGCAGTAAATTGTCCCCCTAGTGAAATTTACGTATGATAATGGAATCCAAAATGGGCGTGGCCAAATGGCTCTACAGCGCCGCCTAACGTGAGTTGGGGAAAACCGTAAGTCACAGAGATTTGAGATTTGGCAGGTGCATAGATCTCACCAAATCATGAAAAAAGTTACATTATGGGTATGCTCTAAAACCTACAGGAAGTCGGCCATTTTGGCTCAAAGGCCGATTTTTGGCACTTTTTCAATTTTGTTGACGTCGAACTTTCGCGAACTCCTCCTAGGGACGGTGAGCCATCGGCTTCAAACTTGGCATGTATGCAGATAAGGCATGTGAGATCCAAACTTATCAAACTTTTTGAGTTTTCCAGCATTTTAAAGGGGTGTGGCCAGGCCTCGAAGTTGGCGTACTCGCCAACATTTTCAAAATGCAATAACTTTTACATATGAAACTGAAATGACACGAAACCTGGTAGTATTAATCCTCTCTCGGTTCCCAACAAAACTGTATGTTAAAACTGTTACATAATTGAAGCCACGCCCCCTGAGAACCGGAAGTCACGTTTTTTACTTGGAATGGTCCCTCTCTGTCCTACTTGACCTCATCAACCTAAAACTGTGTCAGCAGACAGACAACATGTTGTCCTAACTTCGTTTAAGGCACAGAGAGCTTTAGTCAAATGGTGTTGCCGTGGTGCCATGGCGAAGTGAGGCGTTTCGCCATGAAAATACGATTGGCTCTCATTTCCTCATTTATAATCAGATCTGCACCAAAATCACAACAGATGATCCTAGTCCAACTCCAAACAGGAATCCAG
>NW_024038368.1:0-50900 GCF_016077235.1 Cyprinodon tularosa
CTTGTCTATGCGAGTTCTTGGAACTTTTGACAGACATGGCTGAGCTGGACCTTCCGCTTTAGTTCTTGAGATGTCTGGAATAAATATTAGGTAATTATATTAAGTATTTTAAGAGCATTTTTGGGCAACATCTCAATAAGTTAAGTTGTAATTAGTTAAGTTTCTGTAGCATAACATGGGTAGTGTGTGCCTACCAACTGGTCCTTTTGGTGTGCAATAGGTTGTGCTGGATGGGGGAGTTCTGTGCCATTTCCTTCTGCTTCACTGTCTTCCTCCCCAGAGTCTGACTCTGAGTCTATATCACCTTCATCTCTCTCTGGAACTTAATTGTAAAATGCATAAACAGACACAATAAAAATGCAAAAAGCATCATGCCAACCTTTAGAATTAGGCTTATTGGATTTTACTACTTAATAAGTCTCTGTCACAGCCTCTAACCTGCTGGTGATACACTTGGGCCTGGTGTCTCCTGGCTGGCTTCTCCAGGTTGGTCACTGCTGCAGGGCTCTGTCTGGTCCTGGTCTGGCACTGGTTTTTGCCTCTTTAAGAAGAACTGGGAGATCTTTCCTTTTCTCTTCGTTTGGGCTCTACATAAAATAAGACAGCCTGGTATTTAGACTCCATGACTGTTTGGCAGAGACAACACTATTTTAAACTATTATTTAAACTATAGTTTCTAGTTTTCTTTACCTAGCTAAAATAATAAAAATAAAAAATAGATTAATTAAATTAATTAATATAATTAGTTGGGTTATAATTCAAACCTTTTATATGATATAGTCTACTTACATTTCAGTCATTATAAAACTTAACAATGATTTTTCACATATTTTTACCACACACTTTTCAAGCAAGAGCTGGGAGATATATCCTGGCCAAATGAATAAAATATTACAGGGCAGCATGTGCACTAAAACATATGTTAAAAGAATCTGTCTAAAACACAATCTATCAGCACTAGCATAAACGAGGCACTACGGAGAGGTGCACAACCATTTTTTTTTTTTTTTTTTTAGAAATGTATGACAAGTGCCGCCTCTCATTAGGAAGGTAACACAGCGGTTACCGCTGAGCGGTAAAATGTTGTAAATACCTGCAAAACTCCTCAATGTTGTTCTCTAAAGCTGCAGGTGTGTTTTGGATCAAGCAGGAACCACATGTGAGCTTAACCAATGAACATTGCAGTGAGCAGCATGTAGGCTGTGTTAAGGAAGAAAATATTCTAAAATAGTTAACTTTGGAAAAAGGTTGGCTTTTCATTCTTCCTTTCCCAGGTCCACTCGGCGAGCTGCGTGTGGTCACTATGAAAATCAGCAAGGCGTGTTGACGTCACAGAATTACAGAGTTTAATCCAATATAAGACAATGCATACACTTAGAAATAAGACAATGCACAAACCTACACCAGAAACTGCAGAACAACGGAGACATACATTCAATTTACCTGACATAAATGGAGAGAAGAAAATAAAGCAAAGACGTACAAAGACATCTTTGGAGAGTTGCAAGGGCAAATCTGATTTTTTACTTCTATGTAGAAAGCTTTATCCTCTTGTATTTAATTTATTCACATAAGGCTGGCCCTTGGTCCTCCAACCAGAAGCCATCTCTGACACTGCCTAGAGCTTCACCTAATTTACTGCAAACATCTGGGGTCATTTGCTTCTTTGTTTTAACAAGAAAAAGCGGAAAGCTTGTCCTGGCATCTAGAATTCTTAAAGTCATAAAACACAAGATAAGCTTTCACAGAATCGATGTGGAATGCGGGCCTCTTCCTGATTCAGTTTCACAACATCCCTGGTTGTTTATTCTGGAAGACTTTTGACCTTCTGTAAACCAAGCAGAAATCTCTCCTGCAGGCTTAAATGATGTTCGCCTTCAGGAGATACTCATTTTATGGCCTGATGCTCTAAATACTTACCCCTCAATAGCTTAGTTTTAAATCATTAACACAACCTTGTTCAAAATTAAGAAATATGTTCAAGTGAGAGTGTTTACACATGCCATAAGATTAACTGTATTAAAGACTAAAAATAATCATTTTTCTTTAACAGCTGCTACTGCATTGGGCTGCCTTCAGGGACAGTCGGAAATGACGGTTTTCCTGGCAAATCTTTGCCGATCTCATAAGTATTATATTTTAAAATTACCGTTTCGAGTGGGATGGCAGTAGGGGTGGCAAGGGCTCGGTTGGGAGTGGCAAATGGCACCCCTGCCACCCCCTGGCTCCGCCACTGCTGTACTTACCAGTGGAGGAGGGAGGACAAGGACTCATAGGGCCGGATTTATCAAGATCCAATTTTGCGTGCAGTAATTTGCGCTCGCAAACTGGAATTTTGCGCGAGGGGCTGAACCGTGGTTTGCGGGTGATTTAACAAGAGCGATTGCGTAACTGGTGACAGGTGCAAAACTGTTGGAGACGCCCTATTTAAATGATGGTTTTGCGCGTTTTGTGGTTTGCGGCATGGCGAGTTTGGACAGCAGAAGGCGCAAAAGGAAATTTGACCCCATGGAAATGGAGGTATTGGTGGATGAAGCCAACAAACATTTAAGTGAGTTACAGCAAAGAAGTGGGCCTGTCACACAGAGGAACGCTATATGTGAACAAATCTGTAATAAAGTAAACGCTGTTGGTGAAACCTTGCGAACAGTGGATGAAGTAAAAAGAAGATACCAGGATTTTAGAAGGCGAACCAAAGAAAAACTGGCATATAACAAAACATCTGCGAACAAAAGAGGAGGGGGCACAGTAGATGAGATGCCTCTGACCAGCATTGAGGAACAAGTACAGCTGACGCTCTGTGAGGAGCAAATCACTGGAATTGCAGCTCCAAAATGGCAATGCTGGATAAACGATATGTTTTGATGATCGTTTCCTCGTTCATTCCAAAAATATTCACACGGAGTGAAAAAATGCGTTCTCTGCGTCTCCTTGCTTCATTTCGATGTCTCCTTCTTGCGACAATAACCGCTGCCATGTGTGCGCAATTACGCATACAGACCATTTGCACCTTCTTTTGAAACGTGTTAAATATAGAGTCAGATACCGTTAGCAAAATTGCTTTCAGGTTTGATAAATCACTTTGCGAGTGCTAAATTAATATATTTACATGTTCTCCTCCCACAAGACGCACTTTTGCGTGTAAACGCCCCAAATTGCATATTCATAGCAGAAAAAGTACTAAATGGATAAGAGGCGCTATTTAGCACGTTTTAAAGATCAAATCCTTTTAGCACGCTGTTGATAGATCAGTTTGTACATTTTTTAGCGTGCGCAGTGAAATAGCTCACGTTTTTATACACGCAAACCTTTGATAGATCCGGCCCATAGACATCACCTCACGGATTGCAACTTTCAGGCTTCAAACAGCGCATAAACTGTTATATGGTACTGGATTACCATGGGTGGACACTGCATGTCTTCTTTTAAGGAAGGCGGGATCTTTTGGATATGATAAACATCTGTTTTTGTTACGAAAAGGATCCTTGGACTTATCTGGTCTTAATCCATTTTACCAATCGGTGTTAAATGCCTGGCAGATTTTCAGTTTTGAGAGGACGGCTGATACACCACCAGGGATGTGGATCTTTGAAGAACTTTTGAGTTTTCTGTTTGAAAACTATTTCATCTCATCACAGCTATTGTCATCTGGTACTTTAAAGTCTAAGATGAGAGAGGCCGGGTGTGTGAAGCTGGGTCATCTGATGAAGTTATCTGTGTCCACTGCATGAAAAGTGGGATTTTCGTCAATATGCGGCACTGTAGATTGTCGTGGAACTTCAGGTTAGCGGCAGTTTACGACAATTTGCAGGCTTCGCCGAAAACTCCCGTAAATTGTCAGAAATTGACGTGGACTTTGTTAGGCAGTGTTCCCCCCATGCCTCCCCCCCATGGAATTCTAGGGGAGGCTTTAACATGTAAATGAACATGCTGTGAGCTATACAAATGCAAATCAGGGTTGCAGGGGGGGTTTTACTCCAAGTGACATTTTTCTAAAAGGTAAGAAAATCTCTGATACAAAGAGATCAGGCTCAGTATAGCCTCTTACATTTTAGCTTGAATTGATTTATTTAATTAAAGTATAGAGACCAAAACAGATCTTTAGCTGACAGAGCAATACATTTAGAGCAGTAATTATATAAAAAAAAAAAATTGCATTTAAGATAAAAAATAAAATGTTGTCTGTCAATATGCTCAATTCACAATAACTTAAGTGGAAAAGTTTCAAGAAATGAGTCTGAGATGATTTACTTTATAACATGGCGCATTATCCTGTTGGAAGTAGCCATCAGAAGATTGGTACACTGTGGTCATAAGGTCCGGCCAGGTCAAGATCCGCAATTGCAATCGCACCAAACAGGAAAAAGAACATCGACAAATTCCGGTTCGTCAAATTAAAATATAGCAGCAACAGATCGGTGACTAGAAATTATAGCACAATTCTTATATATTAAAAAAAAAAAAACTAACACCGTTTATTTAAATGATTGGATCCAAACTATTGGTTATTCACCACCGTGGAAGCAGATTTCTCATCTCCATCAAAATATTTATTTTATACCGAGGGACTTAAACTTTAATCAAATCCATTCAAAAGAAACTTCTTATTACAGGAATGGAAAGAGATGTTTGGGAGAAGAGAACAAGTTCATTCAAAAAAAGCAGTTTTAAATTATCCTTATCCCCGTTACAAAAATCTACAAAAATACAAATATATATTTGGGCAGAAACTGAACATATGCTGGATGATGGTGGGATTTTTTTAATATGTCATATTAAATTAAGCGCTCACAGGGTTCATACAGGAATGAGTGACTCTAATTTAATGCTATTTTAATGCTATTTGAAATGATTTTAATGCCATCAACAAGAACCATGTACACAAGTTATTAGTGTACATGAAATATGAAGGAGCTGTAAGCACAGTTCCATGACTCCTGTATGTATGTAAACACACACACACACACATATATACGTATATATCCTCTAGCTTTTTCTCCGCCTGGAGCGATATAATATATCTGACGAAATTGTTTTTATAAGCATTTTTTATTAAAGAATTATAAATACTTCGATAAACATATTTAAATAATTTTAGTGCCAATTAAGGCCTTGATTTAAAAAAAATGAATGATTTTTTAATTATTTTTATTGATCCGCGGAAACGTTCATCTCGCGCATGCTCCCTACGATCTCCAAGAAACTCAGAGCGGAGCTCTGCAGCCACAGTGGAGGATGTATGCTTTGCTTTGTGCAGGCGGTCTGGAGCGTCTGGATTTCGGGGTAAAACTCCTCATGGACGCGATGGCGACTCTGGATCGAACAAGACGAACTCAAAGAAGAGATGCTAGCGGTAAATATATGTTCGATTACTGCCTGCTAGGCTAAAAGCAGCCTAGCCTAAGCTACGGCTAATAGCAGCCTAGCTATTAGCCTATCTAGCCTAGCCTTGCAAGAACAAGCTTTATTAAAGTGTATTTTTTGTGATTCACAGGAAGCAGTACGCCGTCTTCACAACTCGGAGACTAATTGCAGGCGCTATGAACCGGAGCAAGGGTAAGATTTAAAGAATATGCTTTCTTTCTGCGGTAAAAGGCAATGGATACAGATAGATACCGATCATAGCTGTACATTTTGTTTTCACAGACCTCCTATTTGCTCGGAGCCATATCAGCAAGTCCAGATTTGCACAATGTTGAAAAGACGACATTGTGTGTAAGTGACTTGTTTTAATGTTTTCTCCTTCCTTGTTACTGTGACTTCCGTTTGATTTTTTATTCATACCACTCTCATTTAATTGTTTTCCAGCTGCCTGTAAGACATATTTTCAGACGGTACGCAGGAGCTTCAGATATACGCAGCCAGCCAACACGCTGCGTGCGGAGGCAATCTGCTCGGAGTCGGGCCAGAAGAAAGAGGGTAAGACTTTATTTGGTGACTATTTTTCAGGTGCATTGATAGATGTGTTGTGTCCATACGCAGTGCGCTGATTCATTGTTTTTTTTTTTCAGCTGCTGAAAGCGAGGCAGAGTGTGCTAGCAGATGAGGAAGTGGAACTCTGGAAGTCCGCCGTCGTCAGCGGTGTCTCTGGATGGATTGTACGGTCGCCGCCATTTCGTAGGCCGGATCTCACTGAACTCTGTGTTAAGCTGCAGTCCCGGTTAGAAGCGATGCCGAAGTACAGGGCCGCGCACAGTATGCGTCTGCACATCGACCTGCCTCGGAGGGAATGCTGCCAGTTACCTCCAACCCCGAGGAAGCAAACGGACCGTTCACGGCCTTTTCATTTTTAGAAACGCATGTGTTTGGATACGCGTTGTATATAGTTGTGTGTGTTTCAATAAAGCTCTTTCTTTGCATAAACTGCTTCCTGGCAAATGTTCATTTCCTGTATAAATTCATTCATGTCCTTGATGGTAGCATAATAATTGTGTAGTAGTGTAGGATAACATAAATACACACCATATGAATGAATAAATATATGAATGAATAAATATATATATATATGAATAAATATATATATGTAAATATATATATATATGCCAACCAATCACGAGCGACTTTACTTGTTTAAAAAGAAGTGGTTCCGTCCAATACTCAGTAAGAAAATTAAAGCCTGGCGTGGCCACGTGTGGTTTTGCTGCCAATCACGAGCGATTTCATTTGTTTGAGAATAGTGGTTTCAGCCAATACTGAGTAGGTTATTCAAGCCAGACCTGGCCAGCCGCGCGGGTTTGCTGCATTCATATGCTAATTAGGGCCATTAGCACAGCTGATCGCTCTCCACATACGTCAGAGTCCGTTTCCGACAATTTGTGGCACGACAAACGCGGACAAGCACGGGTTGCAAATTGTCGGAAACTGACGAAAATCAGGCAGATCTGCGGGAGTTTACGGGGACGAAAATCTCACTTTTCATGCAGTGGTCCAAGCTAACTGAGCGACTTGATGTGCGATCCAAGAGGCTTGTGTTAAGGATGAAAGAAGAAGCCTGTGCTTCTCTACCAGACCTTGTCAGAGCATTTGCTGCGGATAATACTCGTTTTAACCAATGGGATGATGAGTATGAATATGTATTTCCCTCAATTAGTGTCTCTCCTGCAGTGGATCAATGGCGCAACGACCCATAAAAGCTGTTGTCCTTCCAAGTTTCACCACTAGGTCATTTTAAAGGCTTGGGGAAGAAGGCCTTGTACATTAGTTGTGTGAAGGTTCTGAACATACATTCTCTGGCAGATGTGAGGGTGTCGAGGTAGACAGAGTTTTTTGGCACGAGCTCTACCCCAAGAGGCTGTTGGCGGTCCCTGTACAAACCCCCGATTGAAAAATGGGTGGGTGACCTCCAGTGGAGGATTGTACATGGGGCAATAGCTACAAACAGGTATCTGGCACACCTTAATCCTGGCACTAGTGTTAACTGTCCTTTTTGTTTACAGGAGGAAACATTGTATCATCTTTTTGTTGAAAGGTTAAGATTGAATCCTCTTTTTGTTCTTTTAGATCGTTTGTTTAGTGGTTTTGGTGTTCAGTACTCCAGCTGTATTTTTATTTATGGTCCACTATATTGTGCAAACAAGAGATCTGTTCATGTGCTTCTAAATTTCATTTCTGGAATGGCAAAACTAGCAATATGGATATCAAGAAAGAACAAAATTAATGGTCGTCAAACGGAAGATGCCTGTGTGTTATTTAAGAGACTGGTCATTGCTCGTGTTCGGGTAGAATTTGAGTTTTTTAAGTTGACAAAGAGTATAAATGTTTTTGTAAGTAAGTGGGGCATTAATGGTGCTCTATGTTCAGTAGATGAAGAATCTTTAGCTTTTGCATTTTGATGTTTTTATTTTATTAACTTTGTTTTGTTTTATTGATTGCTGGATTGTGTAATAAAGGCAATTTTAAACTCAAACTCTCTTTCTTTCTTTCTTTCTTTCTTTCTTTCTTTCTTTCTTTCTTTCTTTCTTTCTTTCTTTCTTTCTTTCTTTCTTTCTTTCTTTCTTTCTTTCTTTCTTTCTTTCTTTCTTTCTTTCACAAGTGACTCAGTGACTCACACTCTGAAAAGCCCACTCTGGTGATTGGCAGTTCAATAGTCAGAAACGTGGCATTAGAGACACCAGGGATCATAGTCCAATGTTTGCCGGGGGCCAGAACGAGCGACATCAAATCCTACATGAAAGTGCTGGCTAAGGATAAGGTTAAATACAGTAAGATTGTTACGGTTACGGGTGGTCACTAAAATTAATGTTTCTTCGATGTGTACGTTTTCCAAAACAATGTTGGACTTGGTAATTTTCTCTGGTCCTCTCCCTTAGATGCTATTGGCTTTGTTCAAAATGTGAATAGTCCCACACATTCTCATCTTCATACTTTGGATCTTGTGCTGACATATAGCATAGAATGTGAAGAAATAACAGTATTTCCTACAATCCTGTCCCCTTTGACCACTTTTTAATAACCTTCAGGATTACTTTATCAGAGTTCTCCTCCCTCAAAAGAAGGTTCCACTTTAGCAGATCATTATCAGATAGTGCAGTTATAAATTTTGAAGAATCTGTTTCCCTGTCTCTCTCATCTGTGTTGCTGAGCAGTGTTGCAGACTGCAAAAGCTTAGTTTATTCCCCTTCACAGGTTGATGAATTTGATGATGGGGGTGCTAGTTCTCTGCATACTGCCTTAGACAACGCAGCTCCTTTGAAAATGAAAAACATTAAAAATGGATATCTGCAGAGCTGCGCACTTTGAAGCAAAATACTAGGAAACTGGAGATAAAATCGCGCTCCACAGGCCTACGGGAATCTTACTTAGTCTGGAAAAATTCACTACCTTACAAGAGGATCCTTTGTAAAGCAAGAGCAGCATATTTCTCATTAATAGAGGAGAATAAGAATATTCCTTGTTATCTTTTTAATACAGTTGCCAAATTCACCTAGAGCCATAGCTCTGTTGAACCGTCCATTTGACCTGCTCTTAGCAGTAATGATTTTATGGGAGTCTTTATAAATAAGATTGATCTTTTTAAAAATAAAATCATAAGCACTCCTCTATCTATGATTGGTTTATCTCTGGAGGGTGAGGCAGCATTTGAGGTAGCCATAGAATCTAAACCGGGTTTAGACTGAACTTTCAGAGTTAGCAAAACGATTGTCTTCATCTAAGCCTTCAACTTGTATGTTAGATCCAGTTCCAACAGGTTTTCCCTTTAATCTCCTCCTCCATTTTAGATGTGATTAATCTATCCCTGATACAGGGATATGCACCAAAGGCTTTTTAGGTTGCTGTAATTAAACCTTTGCTTAAGAAACTGTCTCTTGACCCAGATTACTTGGTTAATTATAGACCTATGTCCAATGTTCCTTTCTTATCTAAAATTCTTGAGAAAGTAGTTGCCAAACAAGTGTGCGATAACTTACTTCATAATTCACTTTTTTAAGAGTTTCAGTCTGGCTTTAGAGCCTATCATAGCACTGAAACAGTTCTGATGAAGTTTGCTAATGATATTTTCATGGCCTCTGTGAGGGACCGAGCCAAAAAAATCAGAGAAGCACAGGGAAGTCAGTAATGAAAAAATGGTAACAAATTTATTTTGCAAAAATAAGGTTCAAAATTTCAAACAAGACTGGGCCCATCAAGGGAAAAAAAAAGACAAAAATCAGCATAATTCAAACCTGACACAGTAAAAGACCTACGTAACTGACACACAAGGGAAACATATATATATATATACTGGTTGATCAGACCATTTTGAAACAAGAGGGAAACTAAAAATACATTTTCCTAAACAAAACTACAACAAAAGACCAAACTAATCAGCATCATATTACTGTAAATCAGCAACCTATGAGGAAGTGTTATTATAGAAAACAAAACCAAATACAGAAACCTAAACCCTTTCTACACCGCTTCTAAATGTAAGTGGAAGAGTCCAACTAGGCCTCCATGTCAATGAGGAGATCTTTTGCAGCTGGGGTTTCCTTTCCTTTACTGGCTTCACTCATGACAGCCTCCCAGGAACTGGAAACTCAAATGAAAAATATATTAATGAAACCAAACAGCAAGAAATGACAAAATGAGTCAACTAAATGTGTGCACCCAAGTAGTTAACCAATGCCAAATCAAAGTAGAAAAAAATGAAATATGGTACAATAAAATAGAAGATTTAATGAAAGAATTACCAGACCATTTATTGTGTGGTTGCACATGCAGCCATCACAGCCTCAAATAATGCACTTGTATCTGTGCTCGTCCTGTTGGATCTTAGTGCTGCATTTGATAAAGTTGATTATAATATTCTTTTAGAAAGACTTGAATATTTTGTTGGAATTAAAGGAACAGCACTAGACTGGTTTAAATCCTATCTGTCTGATCGATTTCAGTTTGTTAACGTTAATGACAAATCTTCCTCATGCTCAAAGGTTACCTGTGGAGTACCACAAGGATCAGTCCTAGGACCAATTCACTTTACTTAATATATATATATATATATATAAATATATATTAGTGCTGTCAAACTATAAAACATTTTAATCGCGATTGATCGCATAATATCAACAGTTAACTCGAGATTAATTGCAAATTAATCGCATATTTTATCTTTTTATTTTATTTGGGCATTTTAAAAATGCAAATGTGCAATAGTGTAAAAAAACATGCTTATAACAAACAGTACTTCAAAGTACTCAACTTAAGTTTTTTCTCAAACATAGGAGAAAAATAAAGATGTACTGTTAAAATAAAGTGCACATTCCGTTATGAAATACAGATTTAATTAAAATAAAACGAAGTTACTCACAAAATAATAAATAAATCAAACAAAATTACAATAACTGGGCTTTGCAGTCATCTTATCAACATAACATTTTACATGTAGAACATTTTCAAAATGCTTAAATATTCCTGTGGTCTGAACAGGGACTGCAGCAGCAGTGCAGTCCACCTGACTTAGTTCATTTCTTTGTCTTGTTGGCACTAAGCCAGTGAGACGCTCGTTTCTTCTGGACAACATAGACAGAGGACTCGGGTTTTGAGAGCCTTCTGGCATAACTTTAAAAAGAAACTTATCATTCAGGATACGTTGTCTGCTGGTCACTTTTGACCTTTCAAGGCACAGGTCTGTTATGCTGCGGACTCTCCCGCAAACTTAGCATTCCTGAAACTACGGAAAGCACTGAGAGTAAAACAAACAGTACAGATAGCACTGCGGAAAAATAAAGAACATGAGCGACTGGTGCGTTTGTTTTGATGCGCGATTAACGTGCGTTAAAAAAAATGTCGCCGTTATAGTCTAAAGAAGTTAACCTTGAATTCTGAGTCCAACATTCTGAGTTCATTACAGAATCTGTTTGTTCAATCTCTAACGTTATGCTCTCTCTGCTTCTTCTCATAGTAGCTTTTCCTTGTCTGTTCCTGTTTGGCTGTGACACCATCCTGGAGAGAAATATCAGCTGTGCTGCTGCCATCAACACCCTTGTCTATAGATGTTGGAGATCGGCCTGTTTTTCCAGTGTAGTTGTGTTTCTCTGACTGTGACTGGCTGGATGTGGTCTCTTCATCCTCTCACATGGGATTTGGCTCGGAGCTCGTCTTCCTAGCTGTGTGTTTCCTGGATGGGGCTGCCTTTTACAGCTCCTTTTTGTATCTCTGCTTCTGTCTCTTTAACCCCAGTCAACCTCGGCAGATGGCCGGTCGCACTGAGCCTGGTTGTGTTGCAGGTTTCTTCCTGCCAAGTGGTAGTTTTTCCTCTCTACTGTTGCTACATGCATGCTTAGTGTGAGGGATTTTATTAGAGTCAATGAGTCGATTCAATCAACTGGTTTTCCTTAGATAGAAAAACTCTGAGTCAATTTGATTGTATGATCTGGTGAACTGTAAAGTGCCTTAAGATCACATGTGTTGTAATTTGGCGCTATAGAAATAAACTGAATTGAAATTGTGTCCCTCTACTGTCCCCTAACTAGATCCTCTTTGATTGCATATTTAATAAACCATTGTGCATTTACATCCCAATTTTTCCAGAGTCCTTCTTCTATGTGGGTCAAAAGATTAGATAGAACAATGACAACAAGCTATCGCCGAGGGACAAGAGGAGGTTGGCAACGGGAACAGACCGCCAGTTGCTGTGGAAAGGGGACAGGGAGAAGACCAACGACCTGTACAGATCATGGCAACATTTGGAACTATCGGAGAATAT
This sequence comes from Cyprinodon tularosa, assembly GCF_016077235.1. Taxonomy (NCBI): domain Eukaryota; kingdom Metazoa; phylum Chordata; class Actinopteri; order Cyprinodontiformes; family Cyprinodontidae; genus Cyprinodon; species Cyprinodon tularosa. The sequence continues at coordinate 12,185 of NW_024038368.1, forward strand.
GTGGAGGGAGACTAGGATTGGAATGAGTATGAGGAAAGGTTGGGACACTTTTTCAATGCTAATGGAATTACTGAGGAGGCTACAAAGCGCTCCATTCTCCTGAGTGTGTGTGGGGCAAAGATGTACAAGTTGATACGGAACTTGGCTACACCACGGAAACCAAGTGAAATTCCATATGCAGACTTAGTCAAACTCATTAGCGACCACCACAATCCGAAACCCTCTGTAATTGTTCAATGTTTCAAGTTCCACAGTCACTTCAGAAAGTCAAGCCAGTCCATGGCTAACTTTGTAGCGGAGCTTAGACAACTCTCAGAGCACTGTGAATTCGGAGCGGTGCTAGACGACATGCTACGTGCCCAGCTGGTATGCGGCATAAATGATGATGCGATTCAGCGCCGCTTGCTGAGTGAGACAACACCAACCTTGACTGTCAAAAAGGCTTTAGAAATTTCTCAGGGCATGAAAATGGCTGCTAGCAACGCCAAAGACATCCAGAAAGGGCATGCTGGAGCACAGCAGGTGGCAGTGCATCATGTCAAGAAAGACAGTTTGCGATCTTTTGAATGTTTTAAGTGTGGAACCAAAACAAAAACTAAGAAATGGAAGGGAAAGCAACATCAGGCTCACACGCACCATATAGAGGAAGCTAGCAAGGAGGCTATTTGTTCTTTTGTCTGCAATTTTGCAATGGACACTGATGAGAACCCACCTATGCCATACTATGCCCTAGTCAAAGTAAATGGAGAGGATGTCAAGTCTGAGATTGATTCAGGAACGACAGCATCTGTCATCAGCGAGGAGACCTACAGGAGGACCTGGAGGACGTACACTGGTCAGCCCATTCCCCACATTGGAATGCTAAAGGTGAGCATTGCAGTGGGAAATCAGAAGGCTGAGGGGAGACTAGTGGTGTCAAAGGGTAGTGGACGCAGTCTTCTGGATCAGGATCGAACTGACATGAGGGGAAGTATACAGGCACAACAAAGGATGTGCTACAGCTGTACAGTGAGGTGTTCAGGGACGAGCTGGGCACAATGAGAGGAATGACAGTGAAACTCCACATTGACACCAAGACCACACCACATTACTACAAGCCCAGAGTGATACCCTACGCCATGAAACAGAAAGTGGAGGAGGAGCTGGAACACTTACAGACGCTGGGCATCATTGAGCCAGTCCTGTTCTCCAAGTGGGCAGCTCCCATTGTTCCGGTTATGAAGCCTGACAAAACAGTGAGAATATGTGGGGACTATAAGCTTACTGTGGAGCAGGTGTCAAAGCTGGAGGAGTACCCGTTGCAACTGGTGGATGAGCTGTTTTCAATTCTGGCTGGGGGAAAGTCCTTCACAAAACTGGACTTGAGCCACGCCTATCAACAGCTGCTGCTAGACGAGTCTAAGGAGTTCGTCACCATCAACACACACAAGGGTTTGTTCAAATACAACCGCCTAGTGTTTGGAGTGGCGTCCAGCCCCGCCATTTTTTAAAGGACAATGGACAGTCTGTTGCAGGGCATCCCACACATAGCCTGCTCCCTGGATGATCCGCTCATTACGCGGGCTACAGAGGTTGAGCATCTCAGCAACTTGGAGCAGGTGTTACAGAGACTCTCAGATGCAGGGCTGAGACTAAAAAGGGACAAATGTGTGTTCATGGCACCGAGTGTCACTTACCTAGGATACAAGATCACAGCCGAGGGTATCTGCCCATTGGAAGACAAAGTCAGAGCTATAAAGGAAGCCCCAAGCCCCAAGGACATCACCAAACTCAGACCTTTCCTTGGAATAGTGAATTACTATGGGAAATTCCTACAGGACCTCTCAAAGGTCTTGGCGCCGCTGTATAAACTACTGCACAATGATACAAAGTGGCAGTGGTATGAGGAGCAAGAAAAAGCATTCAGGGATGTGAAAGAATTGCTCCAGTCAGTGAAATTGCTGGTGCACTTTGATCCAGACAAAGAGCTAACCCTCGGATGTGATGCATCGCCGTACAGTGTAGGGGCAGTGCTGTACCCCGTGATGAAGGATGGGTCAGAGAAGCCTACTGGTTTTGCTTCACGCACGTTGACAGCTGCAGAAAAAGGATACTCGCTAAATAAGGATGGGCTGGCATTTCCAGCGTTTCCATCAGTATCTCTACGGCCGTCCTTTCAAAATCCACACAGACCATAAGCCACTGATGAGTCTGTTTGGTGAGGTGCGGTGCATCCCCCAACTGGCCTCCACCCAAACCCAACATTGGGCACTCACATTATCACCCTACCAATACACCATTGTGTACAGGGCAGGAAAGGACAATAGAAATGCTGACACTTTCAGTCGCCTACCATTGCCAGAGACACCAGCAACCACGTCTTTTCTTTAGAGAAGTTGTCAGAAACACCAGTGATGGCATCTCATGTCAAGCAATGGACCAAGCGAGACCCTGTTTTGTCTAAGGTAAAGACTTACCTGCTACAAGGCTGGCCCACGTTAATCATCAGTGAGGATTTGAGGCCTTATGCAAAAAGAAAGACTGAGTTGAACTTACAAGATGGGTGCATCTTCTGGGGGACTAGGGTCGTTGGGCCTCCCCCAGTATGCTCACGGATTGTGGAGGAAGTGCATGAGACACATCCAGGTGTGTCTAGAATGAAACGTCTGGCAAGATCCTACATCTGGTGGCCAAAAATGGATTTAGACCTGGAAAACAAGGTAAAATCGTGAACACTGTGTTAGGCGTATCAGAAAATGTCACCCAGCTCCCTTGCATCCACTGGAGTGGCCAGACCGTCCCTGGTCTAGATTACTTCTGCACTTTGCAGGGCCCTTTATGGGCCAGATGTTTCTTTTCATGGTTGACTCCCACTCTGAATGAATAGAATGTCATATCATGGGCAACATAACAGCTCCCTCAACCATTGAGAAACTCAGACAAGTATTTGCAGTTCATGGTCTTCTTGACTCCTTAGTCACAGAAAATGGTCCAACCTTCACAAGTGAGCTGTTCAGTGACTTCATGCAGCAGAATGGAAACCGTCAACTTCGCACAGCTCCTTTCTACCCAGCATTGAATGGACTGGCTGAACATGCTGTAGAGACTGTGAAGTACCGTCTGACACCTCAGACCACCACTGCGTGTACACCAGCAGAGATGCTGATGGGCCGTAGGCCTAAGTCAAGGCTAGATCCACTTCACCCTGACCTGAAGGCAAAAGTAGAGAGGAAGGGAAAAGCAGAACGAGAGGCATGATCTTCATGCAAGAGAGAGACTGCTGGAAACAGGTGATAAGGTCTATGTCAAGAACTTCTGCAGTAACTCCAAGCAGCATTCCTGGGGCTATTGTGATAAAGCAGGGTCCCGTCTCCTACATTGTCAGGCTGACAGATGGACGAGTGCAGACACTAGGATCACGTGCGGCTGCATCATCACACAGGATCAGGGGCCATCAGCATGGCAAAGTTGCCACTGGTAACTCCTGAAAAAACATTTCCAGCAGAGGAATCGCCATTGGAAGTGCCAGTGTCACTGACAGAAACTGGACAGTCAGACACCACAGAGACACAGACACCAAAGAATCCTTTGTGACCACAGCACAGGAGTCGCCCAAAACTCAAACACCTGTGGTGACTGCTGTTCAGCAGGAGGCACTGCGCAGATCACAACATGCTCGAAAGGCTCTTGATAGACTGAACTTTTGATAAGTATCACTGCTTTTTCTTTATGCATATACTATGTTTCTTTTGTTTTCAGGTGTATGCTAAAATAAGTTGTTTGTTGTATTAAGGTCAGTGTAGTAAATGGTAGAATAAACTACAGATTCATTTTCCATTCTGGCAGTTAATAGTTAAGGGAGGAATTGTAATTGTTACCAATAGATGGTGCCCGTTGACTATAGAATGCAGGAATGTGTATTATCCAGCACAGAGTGTAGATCTCACAACTATATAAGAAGACTGAATGTTCCATTGGCCAGTTGTAGTAACAGTTTCTCTCAGAGTCCGTTACCTTTATGGTTTGGATTCATCACCTTACATAAACTACAAACTCAGCATCAGTATTAGTGTGGTTCATTTATTAGAAGTTATCACAGGCCCAGTCTCAGACAAACTAAAGCAGTAACCAGTAACACTGCGCCTGTCATTCTGGTCAGCCACCCAGTCAGCATCACTATAGGCCACAAGCTTGCTTTCGACATCTTGTTTTTTGAAACAACTCCTGAGCCACAGTGCATTTCAAAATACCTCAAAACATGTTTAGCTGCCACCAAGTGTTGTTTTTTTAGGTTCAGACAAGTACTGAGATAATTTACTAACAACAAAACTTAGATCCGGTATAGTAGATGTCATTAGATAAATCAAACTTCCAATCACTTCACCATTTCTGAGGATCAGAAGTTGCACCCTCATCGTCAAATGTCATTTTCATTTCACATAGTGTTGTCCATGGTTTGCAGTGAGTCATGTCAAATCTGTCAAGAGTTGTTGTGATATATTTCTTTTGATTCATCTTGACTTCCCCTTTTGTCTGGGTAAAATCAATGCCAAGAAAATGTTTTCATCTCCCAAGATCTTTAATTTTGAATTTGGTCCTCAACATCAGTCGCTGCAAGAAGAAGATCATCAACCCAAATAATCAGCAGGATTCTTTCATTTCTAACTTTTACAATAAACACAGTAGTCTGGAGTATTATGAACAAAAACATTTTCAATAAAGAAATCATGTAGCATCTTATTCCATTTTCATCCTGACTACTTCAAACCGTATAGTGTCTTATTCAGTTTACACACCAGTTTTTCTCCTTTTCAGATTTTACCTCAAACCCTTCAGGCTGCTCCATGTAAATCTCACAGTCTTGTAGGGGAATGGAGATATGCCATTTTAACATCCATCTGATGTAGTTTCAAACTGTACTGTACTGCAAGCTGCATCAAAACAGTTTTCGTTAGTCTAAACCAGCCAGTTGACCATAACCTTTTGCTACATAGTTTCAAAGTCTTAAGGCAAGCTGGCAGGCAAGCCAGCAAGAACTAGAGAGAGCCTGAAAGGTGAAGGCAATGGTAGAGCCAATGTTTACTGGAGCACTGGGGACAGTAACCCCCACACTGGAGAAATGGCTCCAACAGATACTGTTGGGAGCTGGAGAAGTTCCACCTTTCTCCAGCAGAGTCCGCCGTGGATCCTTCTGAGTGAGCCTCCTGCACAGCTGCAGCCCATCAGATCATCAGAGGATCCACTATATAAGCTGTCTTCAGACCTTGCCTCAACGCCGCAGTGTTGATCCAGTTGGTCAGCGCCTAAGCCTAGACTCTCTGTGAATCTTTGTGACTTTGAATCCAGCCTGGATTCTAACTGTTGTCTCTGTCTTCCAGGAAACCAGTTTCTCCTCTGTGGAGCTCAGGAAGAGCTAACCTGCCGAGCCGACCCTCAGAGCCAAACCTGAAGAACCTCAGTGAACTTCCATGCAGCTCAGGACAAAGAGCTGGAAGACCCAAAGCCAAGGTCTGCTCAAAACTAGAAGTGAGACGCTGAAGCAGCAAACGGACTCTGCTGATCAACTCCTCTCCAGATCCAACAGTGACCCTCCCAAAGCTAACCACAAGAACCCTCAAGGTACAATCAGTAACAATCAAGAAAGCAAGCTCCAACGTGCAACGCTAACTGAACTGTCTCTCACGCAGACTCCGGTGAACCAGTATCCAGGCCCGAACCAGAACCAGTATAATCAGTGTACTTGTGACCAAATAAACTTGTTGAACTTTTATTCCTGTGTCCGTCTAGTGGTGTTCTGCATAATTGGGTCACTCTTAGAGTACCCATCATGACAGAACACTGCGGCCAAACTCAAGGCCCAGCAGAACATCTCCGTCAACTATTGGAGGAGCGGGATGTCCAAATCCACAGGCAAGTTCAAGCTCTCAGTGAGTTAAACACCCGCATCGAATTTCAAGATCATATTGTCCGAAACTTCACCAGTCGTTTGAACAATGCTAATGCTACTCCAGTACCTCAACCATTTCCGGGTCCTGTTCCCCCTCCGAGGTCACTGGCGATGACGTCATCCGAGTTCCGCCCAAGCCTACCAGAAATATTTTCTGGTAACATGAAGGATTGCAAAGGATTTTTATTTCAATGTCGTTTGCTTTTTCAGAACTCTCCAGGCAGTTTTTCCACGGATTATAAAAAGATAACCTTCATCCTTTCTCAGCTAACAGGAAGAGCCTTGGAGTGGGCTCAAGCAAGATTTGCCTCCGACGATAGCCTCAATTGCTATTACTCTGACTTCATTTCCGAATTTACCCAAGTATTCAATCAAGAAACTGATCAAACTATTGACTCTCGAGCTCTGTTTAATTTAAAGCAGGGAAATTCTTCTGTGGCAGAATTTTCCATCAACTTCCGGGTTAAAGCGGCAGCTTCCGGATGGAACCAAAGCGCTCTGAAGGGAGCCTATTTTATGGCACTAAATGAGCACATTAAGGATGAGCTCGCAACTCTCGACGAACCTGCTACCCTCGAAGAATTAATTCGTCTGACGATCAGACTGGATAATAGAATCCATGCCAGAAACAGTTCTAAATTGAGAAATCAGGGGACACTTTCCTCTGCCTCACATAACGTGACTGTTTGTTCTTCCCCCACAGAGCAGCTGCCCATACAGAGACAGAAGGCCCAGTCTCTCCCTCTGCCTATTCAGGCCTCTCATTCTGGTAAAAGAAATGTCGAACCTATGCAGGTGGGACACACCAGGCTCACCCCTGAGGAAAGACAAAGACGTTTTCTGAGTAAACTATGCATTTACTGTGGTGAGAGTGGACACTTCATCGCTTCCTGCCCGGCTAAATCAAAAGCCAGGGCCCGCCAGAGAATCTGAGGAGTCTGGCGGGCCAAATAAACACTAAGAAATCTCCTCGACTGTTGCTTCCTGCCACGTTGTTTTGTGCTAACCAAAGCCCCTCCTTTTCTGCATTCATCGATTCAGGCTGTGAACGGAACTTAATCGATTCGAACCTCGTCCAACAACTTCAAATAGAAACCATTCCTCTGACTCAATCTCTTAGTGTTTCTGCTATTGACGGGAAAAGACTCCACCAAGTTACCCATCAAACTCAACCCCTCGAGCTACTTCTTTCAGGTAACCACCGAGAGACAATAACATTTTTTGTTTTTCCTTCTGCATGCTCTCCCCTGGTGCTTGGTTTCGAATCGTTGGAGAAGCATAATCCACACATAAATTGGACTGATCGTCACCTGGAATCATGGTCTACTGCATGCCATGAAACATGCCTCCGTTCGGCTGCCCCCTTGGTGGGGCCTCCTAGAGGTGGGGAGATGGACTCTCCTGACCTTTCTTCCGTTCCTTCCGAGTACCATGACCTGGCTCCTGTCTTCAGTAAGGTCAGTGCTACGTCCCTTACTCCACACAGACCTTATGACTGCGCCATTGAGCTATTACCTGGAGCACCACTACCTAGCAGCAGGTTGTACAACATTTCCAAACTGGAACGAGAGACCATGGAGAAGTACATAAATGAATCCTTAGCTGCTGGAATAATCCGCCCATCTTCCTCTCCATTGGGCGCCAGGTTCTTTTTTGTCGGTAAGAAAGACGGTTCCCTGAGACCATGTATTGATTACCGAGGTTTGAACCAAATCACAATAAAGAATAAGTACCCACTTCCTCTACTCGCCTCAGCGTTCGAACCTGTACAAGGGGCTACTGTTTTCACAAAACTGGACTTAAGGAATGCATATCATCTCCTTAGGATCCGAGATGGAGATGAATGGAAAACAGCCTTCAAAACTCCCTTGGGTCAATTCGAATATTTGGTGATGCCTTTTGGTTTAACTAACGCTCCAGCCTGTTTCCAAGCCCTCGTGAACGATGTCCTCAATTCAATTTCAATTCAATTCAGTTTATTTATATAGCGCCAAATTCACAACACATGTCATCTCAAGGCACTTTACAGTTCAACCAGATCATACAGTCAAAATGACCAAATAAACTTGTTGAACTTTTATTCCTGTGTCCGCCTAGTGGTGTTCTGCATAATTGGGTCACTCTTAGAGTACCCATCATGACAGATACCTGGAGAAACATCAGAAATCTCAGGCCAGACGTGCTGTTCCAGGGATAGCTAAGATACTGAGAAGATCCCTGAAGAGATAAAGAAATCAACTAGAAAACATGCATTCTAGCCAGAAATGCTTTTATTCAATTGCAAACTACCTTTACATAGAATAACAATGTTACTTTTGCTTTCACGTCTTTCATACTTGCTCAACACAAATCATTAACTCGTCCCTGTACTTTGAGGTCAGTGATTCTACAGCTGCTTCCTTCTTGTTGATGGATGGCTTAGTCATTTTCTAATGGATCACAACCCACTCTGTTCTCCTATTGGTTGTCCTTGTCATCTTGAAGTATTTCCTGTGTGGCAGACCCAGTGTGATCCAAACAGGTAACTTCACTTTAAGACTGCTAATTAATGTAATTTTTAGCGACATCTAACGTTCAGACTGCAGACCGCAGCAACATAAACATCTCCCCCCCACCGCTTCTCCCCCCCAACAGTATGGCGAGCGTTACGTTACAAAATGTCTTCCACGACGTCCGCATCACCTACCTTCTCAAGTGATGAGGTTTATTTACATAGATAATTTTAATACTGCCATCTATTGTTCAGTACCGTCTCAGTTCATCTCTCTCAACTTGCCGTAGTTACTTTCGAGCGTAATGGGCGATCTCGCAATCGCTAGTTTGCGAGATCACAAATTCTAAGGCAACGCAAATATTAAGGTTAAGAGGCTGAGCTCGTAGATGATTATAAATAACATAGTTATGTATAATATATTACATTTCTGACTGTATATCCCTGTAATTATTACACACTGTAGCTTTAATATAAGGTTGCAATAATTCCCTTTGATAAGTTACCTTGAAGGCACACAGGCCAGCTACAGATGAGCTGGAGACAATCTCACCCAATTCAATAATCTTTTTGCAAAAATGTATTATTCTAATCAAGACAATTTAAAACCACTCGCGCATTAAAATAACAGTTATGGTGCAACTCAAGGATGGCAGTGCAAATCAGGGTACAGACCTACAAAAGAAACACGGCAAAACAAACAAGAAGGAGTACCACCACCCAGAAAGTCCACCACCAACACCAGGAGTTGGCAGTTCCTGTCAAAATAAAAGAGACATTCAAATCACATATTCCATACTGATACAGTTCAGTCCACTAGAGCTCAAACATTTACAATAAATTGTCAGTTTTCAGACGAACTCCCACGCCGCAACAAACACTGCCCAAAGCGTCACCAGAAGGATCAGTATGAGTCGGTCACAGATAGGCCCAAATCAGCCACACTGGACGAGAGACAGAAACCAGCTTCACGCTGACCAGGATGGTGGGCATGGAGCCAACAGCCAGAGTAGGAGCCGACGACGGAGGACCACAGGCGGACTGCCGGAAACAGCAAGCAAACAGCCGGCCAAGGACAAACAGCAGCGTCTATCAAACATGCATGTAAAAAAATGGAATCTAGAAGCATGCGAAGAATGAGCTTTTCACTTATCACTGAGCTCCATGTAGTGCCTCTGCAGGGAGGAGAATCATGCAGCCCCTACGGGACACCTGAATATACCGGTAAAGCTGAGCTAAGGCTAGGCTAACAGGGAATAAGGGTGTGAGAAACTTCTTACCACAAGAAGGCTTGATCAGTGATTAGTTTAAGTGCATCATTCAAGCGCACATCCGTATGCTGCTGGTGTGCTGCGCCAGCGAACACCGAGATCTGAACCGGAAGGAAAACATGATGAACAGGTGAGGGAGGGCCCTTTATATACAGACAGCGCTACAACCAATTAGATTGGCACCTGTGTGAAGGGTTTAGATCCCACAGGGCATACTGCCACACCTAAATAATGAAAGAAATTATTTGTCCAAGAGCAGTTGTATTTTCTTGTTCCATGGATTGGAGCTGATTACCACCATCTTGTGCAACTCTCTTCAATAAAAGTCATTTGATACATTGCATGTTACATTTGCATGTTCAAGTTATACAGGTTATGTTTCTAATTTCTTAAAGCTTGAATTATTGCATATTTTAAATGCATTTCTTGAGTCCTTGAGCTCTGATGAAAGTTGTGTAGGATCTAATGGGAATACTGTGTTTTGTTTTGTTTTGGAGTGATGTACAGATAGAAAAGACAAAGGAAAGTAACATTAGAGGGAATAATTTTGTTAAAACTCATGTCTATACTGCTCAAATCAAACCAAAATGTTTATATTTTAATTTCAGCAAAGAAAAAAAGCATAACATTTTTTTATTTATTAGCAAAAGTGATGGCGCTTCATTGAAAATATCCCCAGAAGCCATGATGTAATATCTAATTTTCTCCACATGCAAATGATTTCTTTAAGTGATAAGTCCACTTTATCATGTTAACATATTTATGTTGGGATCTGGAGATCTTCCACCTTTCTCAGAGGGCGCCCCGGGTCTCCTGAGCTGAAGCCACCATCACACCTGCGGCTGATCAGCTCATCAAGGAGACCAGCTTATAAGCAGCGGCTGAACTTCTCTTCGGCGCCAGTGTTAGACCAGTTATGGTTAGCAAGCCTGAGCCAAACCTGCATGTCTGAATCTCTGACTGCCCTGAAGAGTTAACTTGAACCTAATCAGTCTTTGTCCTCTCTGCTTCCTAGGAAGACCTGAATGAAGCCTGGAGCTCTGGAGGAGCTCATAGCCTGAAACCTGCCTACCTGCTCTGTGAAGCCAAACCTGAAGATCTACTGTCTGAATCTGCCCGCCTATTCTCAAGGAGAGAACTTGGAGATCAACTCAAGGTCCGAACCTCACTAGTCTGAAGCCAAGCCCCGCCGCTGCTAAGCCCTCTGCTGATCCCTCAGTCTCTGGACCCTTCTGGTTCCCTCCCTCTACTGCTCAGTCTGAACCACAATCAGGTACAGATCAGTTCCAAACTCTGTCAAGACACTCCTGCTTCCTGGCTAACCAAAGCGTCCCTCTCTGTAGAGAATCCTGTGATACCAGTTCCCGGACCCGTTCCAGCATCAGTCCAAAATAACTTTATTTGTGTTTACTTCAATAAACAGTTGAAACTTTTACTCTGTCTCCGTGGTGTTCTGCATGTGGGTTAAATCAGTTAGACCCGTCATGACAGAACACTCTGGCCAACAACCTAACCCAGCGGTTCACCTCCGGAGGCTGATTGAGTATAACGCCAAGCAGATTCGAGGTCACAAATCTACCCTCCGTGAGTTTAACACATGCTTGGATCAACAAACCCGTTCTTTTCAGGAATTAGCCGGGTCGTTGAGAAATGCTAACGCTGAACCAGCTCAACTTCCGGTTCCGGAGCCAAGTCCACCTCAAAGGTCAGAGCCTGTCTCGTCACTTCCGGAATTCCGTCCGTCACTTCCGGAGAAATTCTCAGGTATTCCAAGCAGATGTAAAGGATTTTTGTTTCAGTGCAGATTAATTTTTGAACACTCACCGTCCAGTTTTTCGAACGATAAGAGAAAGATAGGTTTTATCCTTTCTCAACTTTCTGGAAGAGCACTTGAATGGGCGGAGGCTAGATTTGCCTCAGAAACCAGTTATCGGTGCACGTTCGAACAATTCATAAATTAATTCTGCCAAGTCTTTAATCAAGATTCGGATAAATCCATAGATTCTCGAGCTCTACTCAGTCTAAAACAAGGAAATCAGACTGTGGCTGATTTTTCTATCGACTTCCGGGTCAAAGCCGCAGCTTCTGGTTGGAATGAATGCGCGCTTAAGAGCGCCTATTTTAAGGCTCTAAATGAAGATATCAAGGATGAACTTGCCACAATTGACGAACCAGTTAATTTGGAGGATTAAATCAGGCTAACTATTCGTCTTGATAATACACTTCGAGCCAGAACCAGGTCAAGGCAAAGAAGCCTTATTTTTTCTGTAGCTGCTCCTGCAACTAACAGCTCTTCTGTTTTTTCTGAATCCCCAGAGTCCAGTTCCAGACCGAGGAATTATAACCAATCTGCATCCGCTCCTGTTCACGTTACTCACTTTGTCTCCCCATCTACAGAGAGATCTGAGGTCGAACCCATGCAGATTGGGCACACAAGGCTTTCCAATGAGGAGAGACAACGAAGATTCAAGGGGAATCTATGTTTGTATTGTGGTGAGCCCGGCCATTTTATTTCCACCTGCCCAGCTAAATCAAAAGCCGGGGTCCGTCAGAGGATGTGAGGAGTCTGACGGACCATCTACGATCTAAAAAATCTCCTCACCTTCTGCTACCAGCTACCCTATTTACATCTGATCAGACTCTCACTCTATCAGCCTTCATTGATTCGGGTTGTGAGAGAGATCTAATAGACTCTAATCTGGTTCAACAGCTGAAAATTGAGACTATTCCTCTGAAGAAGCCTCTCAGAGTCTCAGCCATTGATGGGAAGAGGCTACATCAAGTTACGCATCAGACACGGCCTCTAGAACTCCTGATCTCTGGAAATCATAGAGAGACTCTAACTTTTTTTGTTTTCCCCTCTGCCTGTTCATCTCTAGTGCTGGGATACGAGTGGTTAGAACTACACAACCCTCACATCAACTGGGCAAAACGTCACATTGAGTCTTGGTCTGCCTCCTGTCATGTCTCCTGTCTCCGTTCTGCAGCACCTCCTATTCAGTCTCCAAGGGATAGGGGGGAGATTGACCCTCCTGATCTTTCTTCCGTCCCGTCCGAATATCACGACTTGGCACCAGTCTTCAGCAAGGTCAGTGCGATGTCTCTTCCACCTCACAGACCATATGACTGCGCCATAGATCTGTTACCAGTGGCTCCCCTTCCCAGCAGTCGACTTTTCAATATCTGCAAACCTGAGAGAGAGACGATGGAGAAATACATCAATGAGTCACTAGCTGCTAAATCAAATAACTATCAAAAATAAATATCCCTTACCATTGCTCGCATCTACATTTGAACCTGTTCAAGGGGCTACGGTGTTTACCAAACTTGACTTAAGAAACGCCTATCATCTCCTCAGAATAAGAGAGGGAGATGAATGGAAGACGGCTTTCAAGACCCCCATTGGCCTATTCGAATATTTGGTTATGCCTTTTGGTCTGACAAACACTCCTGCCTGTTTCCAAGCTCTTGTTAATGATGTTTTAAGAGATTTCCTCAACGTTTTTGTCTTTGTGTATATCGATGACATCCTCATCTACTCCAAGAATCTGTCAGACCACAAGAAGCACGTCCGTCTGGTCCTCCAAAGACTGCTTGAAAATAAACTTTTTGTAAAGGCTGAGAAATGTGAGTTTCACCAACCTTCTGTCACTTTCCTAGGGTTTGAGCTTGAGGGCGGGCAGGTGAAGCCATCTGAGGACAAGATAAGAGCAGTTTTGGACTGGCCGACCCCCGAGAATCGCAAACAGCTTCAAAGATTCTTGGGGTTTGCTAACTTCTACAGAAGGTTTATCAGGAACTACAGCCAAACAGCCCAACCTCTCACAGCTCTGACTTCTGTAAAGAAAACATTCCACTGGTCTGCAGAGGCTGATGCTGCATTCAATAAACTAAAGGCTCTCTTTTCCAGCGCACCCATACTTATTCAACCTGACCCCTCTAAACAATTCATTTTAGAGTTGGATGCATCTGATTCCGGAGTGGGGGCTGTGTTATCTCAACAATCTGATTCAGACCATAAAACTCACCCATGCGCCTTCTTCTCTCACAGGCTTTCTCCAGCAGAGCAAAACTATGATGTTGGTGACAGAGAGCTACTAGCTATCAAGCTAGCTCTGGAGGAGTGGCAACATTGGCTTGAAGGCGCTGAACACCCTGTCTTGGTATGGACGGATCATAAAAACCTGTCATACATCCAGTCGGTAAAAAGGTCTAATCCACGGCAGTCCCGTTGGTCCCTGTTCTTTTCAAGATTTAACCTGATTATATCTTACAGACCCGGATCCAAGAACATTAAGCCCGACTCTCTTTCTCGCCTGTACTCTTCCGATAAGCCGGAAACACCCGAACCTGTTCTTCCTGCCACTTGCACGGTTGGAGCCGTTTCATGGGAAATCACTGATCTGATTAATCTTGCCTTGGCTTCTGAACCCAACCCATGAAATGGACCTCCTAACAAGACGTACGTACCCACCTCTGTCAGATCCCGACTCATCCAGTGGATGCATTCAGCAAAGTTCTCAGCCCATCCAGGAATCAGCAGAACCATCGCTCTCATCACCCGGCGTTTCTGGTGGCCGTCCCTTCACAAGGACGTGAAGGAGTACGTGCTGGCCTGTCCCATCTGTGCCAGAAACAAGCCGACCCACCAGCCACCTTCTGGTTTACTTCATCCTCTACCTGTTCCGTCCCGTTCATGGTCCCACATAGCAGTGGATTTCGTGACAGGTCTCCCCTTATGCAAGGGTATGTCTACCATTCTCACCATAATCGATCGCTTCTCTAAAGCCTGTCATCTGGTTCCCCTCAGGAAACTTCCCACTGCTTTCCAGACCGCTCAGCTGCTGGTAAAACATGTGTTCCGACTCCATGGTATACCATAAGAAATCCTGTCCGACAGAGGTCCCCAGTTCACAGCTCAGGTTTGGAAATGCTTCTGTACTGCTCTCAACTCCAGGGTTTCTCTCACTTCAGGATATCACCTGCAATCCAAAGGCCAGACTGAAAGGATGAATCAGGAGTTAGAATCCACTCTCCGTTGCCTGACATCTACTAATCCGACCAATTGGAGCCAGTATTTACCTTGGGTTGAGTATGCGCACAATTTGCAAAGATCTGCAGCAACCGGTCTGTCCCCTTTTCAAGTGTCCATAGGATATCAACCACCACTCTTCCCTGCTGACGAGAAGGAGATCTCTGTTCAGTCCGTCCATCAACACATCCGCCGTTGCCACAAAGTGTGGAACGAAACTGTCTCTGCTCTGAACCGTACTGCCGCCCAAAATAAAAGGTTCTCTGACCGAAGACGACGCCCAGCTCCTGAATATTCACCTGGACAAGAGGTATGGCTCTCCATACGTGACATCCCTCTCAAATCCATGTCTCAAAAGTTAGCCCCCAGATTCATCGGACTATACAAAATCGCATCCATCATCAACCCGTCTGCTGTCCGTCTGCACCTGCCACCTTCACTCCGCATCCATCCCACCTTCCACATCTCACAGATAAAGCCTGTTCTGACCAGTCCTCTTTACCCTCCGTCCGACTCCACCAGCCCGGGACATTGATGGCCACCCGGCATTCACTGTTCGCCAGATCGTGGACTCCCGTCGCCGGGGCCGTGGTTGGCAGTACCTGGTCGACTGGGAGGGCTACGGTCCGGAGGACCGCACCTGGGTTCCGGGGTCCTTCATCTTGGACCCATCTTTGATCGATGATTAAAGAGACTCTCTGCCTTCCACTTCCTCTGGACCGCCAGAAGGCGGTCATTGAGGGGGGGGTACTGTTGGGATCTGGAGATCTGCCACCTTTCTCCAGCAGAGGGCACCCCGGGTCTCCTGAGCTGAAGCCACCATCACACCTGCGGCTGATCAGCTCATCAAGGAGACCAGCTTATAAGCAGCGGCTGAACTTCTCTTCGGCACCAGAGTGTTACACCAGTTATGGTAAGCAAGCCTGAGCCAAACCTGCATGTCTGAATCTCTGACTGCCCTGAAGAGTTAACTTGAACCTAATCAGTCTTTGTCCTCTCTGCTTCCTAGGAAGACCTAAATGAAGCCTGGAGCTCTGGAGGAGCTCATAGCCTGAAACCTGCCTGCTCTGTGAAGCCAAACCTGAAGATCTACTGTCTGAATCTGCCCGCCTGTTCTCAAGGAGAGAACAACTCAAGGTCCGAACCTCACTAGTCTGAAGCCAAGCCCCGCCGCTGCTAAGCCCTCTGCTGATCCCTCAGTCTCTGGACTCTTCTGGTTCCCTCCCTCTACTACTCAGTCTGAACCACAATCAGGTACAGATCAGTTCCAAACTCTGTCAAGACACTCCTGCTTCCTGGCTAACCAAAGTGTCCCTCTCTGCAGAGAATCTTGTGATACCAGTTCCCGGACCCGTTCCAGCATCAGTCCAAAATAACTTTATTTGTGTTTACTTCAATAAACAGTTGAAACTTTTACTCTGTCTCCGTGGTGTTCTGCATGTGGGTTAAATCAGTTAGACCCGTCATGACAATTTAACAGGTGCTATGGAAAACCTCAACCAATACATTTCATGTTTACACGTGTTAGGGTGTAAAGCCTTGTCCTCTAGGGTGTGGTGTGGGAGGTCAATATTGTTAAGAAAGAGGTGATGGAGGTGAAAGTTAAGCACTTTCTGCAATTCTGTAACCAGAGAATTCACGTTGATATTGAAGACCACTAACTAGCAAACACCAGAAAGGCTAAGATGCCTTTGTTAACTTTCCGCCAAAAATGCTATGTCGTTTTGATGAGTAGTTCAAGATATCTGAACATAGTTCAAGATATCTGAACTACAGAGTCCATCTAGATTTAACATATCTCGAAAGGAATTTTGACTAGTGCTATACAAATAAAGTTTACTTACTTAATTACTTACTTACTTACTTTACTTACAATTTCCATTTTTTTTCCCATCACGCTTATCCCAAACAGTGTCGCAAGGGGTGGTGGTGACTATCTCTAGTCCTCAATGGTCGGGAGGCACACCAAAAATGAAGGAACCTACTTCACCAACAAGGTTATTTAAGAAGCTCAGAGTCAAAATTTAAGCTGTTTTGACCATCGTAAACTAAAACCCGGAAATAGATGTCAGAGAGGCAATCAGAAAAGCAGAAAATGAATATGGAAGTTAAAATTTCTATGGTGACCAATGCAGCTGCTCTTTGGGCCTTATTAGGTGGTGTTGCAATTGTTATGGGAGCCAGAGCAGGAACATTTTTAGCATCAAAATGTTGCTTGCAGTAGTGTACAATACAGTGATAGTGATTGTGTATCTACACCTTGTTAATATGGAGACAAGGTTATTATCTGAGTTTTTCCTATCATTAGCAATAAAGGGAGTCTCTGTAAAGTTCAAATCTGTATGACTGTAACTGAAACAAACTTTTAGTAAACTGAATATCATCACTAATGGTGATTTTGTATCAGTAATAGCTCAGTGTTGCAAATCTTTAACTTCTTCCACCATATGATGAAGTTCTGTTAAAGGGATAGGGGGTTAAGCTGGGTTGCTACTGTCCATGTTTTAAACCTAAAACGTTAAGAAATAACAGGATTTACTTTGGATCTACAAACATTTGGATCGATAAACTAATGTAATAAAATAATGTGGTGTTTCTGTGCTCTTTAAACCTCTTTAAATGTAGCTGAAAGGAGCCAAGGCCACAAACCCAAAAGAGCTGATCAATCCTGCCTTAGCAATCAGTTGTTTAAGATAAAGGAAGTGAAGAGTTAGGCCTTGTCTGATCTGGCACAGGTTTTTTGAGGTGAAGCAACAAAGCAGTTTGTTTAAAAGTAAACTGATTTGCTTTGAAGAGATGACAAACATTTCTGACTGGTATCCAAAAAGGACCACAGCCCTGTTTCTGTGACGTAATGGAGTATTTATGTTCTTTTAACACATCACCAAACAAAGGACATTAGTTGCACCCAAAACCAGCTGGTCCTGTCAAGCAATTTGAATATGCAAAAAGTTCATAGGTGTGGTATTGAAACAAGACCAGCTTAATTTTTCTTAAGTGGGAGTGATGGTTTGTGTTTATTAATCTAATACAGAGGTTATTTAAAGGAGGCTCTCTGACTCAGAGAAGCTAAGGCAAGATTGTTTATGATAAGAACTTTTCCAATGTGTAGCAACACCGAACGGTACTTAGACTCCTTTCAGTTCAAACCATAACAGGTGGGTTTCTTTGTACATGTTGGCACAAGCTACAAGGGTCATTAAATGGAAACGCTGGTTTACATTGGGCCCTTGATTTTACGGTATTACATCATGTTCTACTCACCCATATGAGTTTTGTTTCATTTGGAGCTGTTCTGAAGATATTCCGTTAGGTTATATCCAAGTAACGTCTTCCTATGGGCAACGACTTGAAGGCACAAACTAAACTGTTCATAATTTATTCTTTATGGTACGCCAGCATTCATAACATGTAGGCGAATCACTGTCCCCCAGACATCCATGGTTATATTTTTCATATAAATATCTTTTAAAAACAAAGCGGCATGTGTATGACGTCATGTGTGCGTGCCGGCTACCTTTCATTCATCCTGTCCGCTGAACTGCTGCTAGTTTTACTCACATGCCTGGAAGATGTCTAGTGCTACAACCACAGAAGATCTCGCTCTCCAAATAAAATTGAACGATTTAGATTAGCTAGCCGAATTAATAGAAGGGGTAGAGCGTAGCCGCCTGTGGCCCGGGATGCCTGTCACAACTCCAGTCCGGAGCATGAATGAATACACGTGCCGCTTTGTTTTTAAAAGATATAAATATAGATATTATAAATATCTATAAGATATTTATAATATCTATATTTAAAAGATATATATTATAAGATATTTAAAAGATATAAATATAGATATTATAACATCATGTAATAACGTAAAATCAAGGGCCCAATGTAAAAAAAAACTATGTTTCTCTTTAAGGCTGCAGTGGCTTCACAACAGTTCCACATGATTACACTCTGCCAACTACAAGGCAGGAAAGATGTGGATCTATTGAAAATCTCAGAAACATCCAGTCAGCATAGCCTCCACTCAAACACTCTCAGATTCTCCCCATGATGAATTACACTCCAACTTCAGATCCAATCATCTCTCCCTGATGGTCTAAACCCTTCTCCACAGTAAGACCTGGTCATGAATTCATCTCAGTATTTAGTGTATCTCAAGCCATCCCTCAAACTGTCTTTACTTGTAACATTTACTGGCCATGTCCCTCTGCCGTCCTCTAACTAGATCCTCTTTGATTACATATTTAATAAATCATTGTGCATTTCCATCCCACTTTTTCCAGAGAGTCCTTTTTCTTTGTGAGTCAAAAGACTTGATAGAACAATGACAGGAAAGTTGACAAACCAAATATAAATGATGAACCAAGGAAATAGTAGGACATGAATACAAGCAATTCTTGTAGAGTTTTGGACTCCTAACTCAGAGATGCACTTACTGAAATAACAGCTATGTTGCAAAAGACGACTTTTTAGTAGGAGCAGTTACACCTTTAGGTTTGGTTACATGATACTGGTTAGTTATTTAATTTATTTTTTCGTAGGATATGTAAAATTAATTTTTCATGACTCCACTTTCTTTGGTCTCAGAGAGCCATAGACAGTTAAACAGTATACGAGGCCCCTGACAGGGACATATGGGAGCCAATCATTAAATGGGTCCGTAGATCAACTGACAGCGATAGCAGAGATGAACATCTGCAGATCACAGCTTACACCACAGCAACAACCAACCAAAGCAAAGTGAAGAGAAGTCCAAACATTAAGACCTGTTAGCGATGACACAGACCCAGGAGCAAATGACTGGAGGTGATGTAATGAAAACATCACAGGGGGATCTGACTCCAGCACTATGCCTCCACTGCCATGTTTTACTCCAGCTATGTGAAATTAGGATTTAGGAAACCCTTGTTTCTGCTTCCCTGCCCTCCACACACTTGACCTGAATGAAAAGGTGACAGACTTTAGCAGCTTTTAATGGTTGCTGAGGTAATAAAATAATTTAGAGTAGAGAGACATCTAAAATACTGTGGACCCTGAGGACCAGGTTTAAGAGACTCTGGATGATGTGCAGAACTATTACAGCCTTCTTTGTCTTTTCTGTCAGTTGAAAGATGAGGATCCAGTTTGTGGGGTCTTATCCAGAGATGAAAGAACTCGTTGGAGGGCGGACAGGCAGACTAACGTTGGGTCCAGAGGAGCAATGGAGCGGACTGTCACCGGGTTTTACTGAAGAGGACTTGAACCGATCATGTGGAGGTTCCCCCTTGCTCAATTGTGACTCAGTTTATCCTTCCAGGGGGGTAGAAGGTCCAGGCTTATCCAGTGGATCAGGAAGGCTTCCTGCCGGAGAACAAAGACAAAGCAAGCTTAGACTCAGAAAGACAAGGCTAAAGGTTATTCTCAGCTCATCTCAGTTTGGCTAGAGTACCCAATACTGGCAAACACTCTGACGTCGAGGTATTGACAGCCCGCTGCTCAAATACTCCTCTGGTGATGACCCACCAGAGGAGTGAAAACACAAAAACAACCCACACAAAGTGGATTCCTAACACATTCGTTTTTCTCTCTTCCAGTTTAAGCTTTCTCATATTTTTTGTTTTATGGATTTTTTAAACTGGCAATATTAGTTTTTCTTTTTCTTTTTAGGTCAAAACCCCCACTCAAAATCTGTTTAAAACTATTCTACTAGATGACACAGATGAGGCAAACCCTTAATACTATTATAAAAAAGTACAGAAACTTAAAGTTAATTTACTATATGCTTAGCAGTATTGTAATACATTAATTGTATTTCACCCAGTAATGTGGACTTACTTGGTTGTCAAATTAGTTGTCAAATTAGTTTTCTTGCTTTTCAAACTAAGCATCAAAATATATCTAGAGACAGACACGGACAGGACGGAGGGGTGTATTGATCTTGGTTCTGTTGGTTTTTCTCTAAGTTTTCAGTTTCGGTTTTTCCTTGTTTCCTAGCTTTATTGGTGTGTTCTAGATTCATTTAAGTTTCTTAGGTTTTTCTTTGTCTGTCCTCTGTTGCCCCCTTGTGTTTTCTTTTCCCTTGGCTTCCTCAGCAGCTCTTCTCACACCTGCTCCTTCTCAGCTCGTTAGTCCTTCCTTTGTTCAGTCAGCCATAAATACACTCCCTCTGCAGTCCCTCTGTGCTGGTTCCTCGTCTTACTTTTTGTCACCCTGGCTCCTTGATGGTCGTCCCCTGATGTCTCCATGGTTCTGGTTTGTGTTTGATTTTTATGTTGGATTTTTGGATACCCGTTTTTGTTTAACATTTTTAAGTCAGATGTTTTGGATTCCTGTTTTTGCTGCCTGATCTTTCATTAAATCTTTTAAAAACTCACCCCTGCCTGTCAGTCACTGCATTTGGGTCCTCACAAAAACCTCATAACCAAATCCTGGCAATGGGTGAGTGGGTAGTTTGGTTTTGGACGGACAGACAGACAGATAGATAAAAAGAGAGAGGGCCAGACTGATGGCCTGCATAGAAACACTGTTCATGGCAACATACACACACACAGACACACACACACACACACCCACACACACCCACACGCATACTAGGTCTGCCATAGTATCATAGTGAGGACCATGTGTTGACTCCCATTGACTTCAATTGATTTTCAGTCATTTTCAACCCTGTCTATGCCCTAACCCTAACCCTAACCATTACCAATGCATACCTAACCCTAACCAATTTACACCATAGCCCTAAACCTAAACATTAGCAAAATAGCATGTGAGGGCCGGAAAAATGTCCTAACTTTGCAACAGGGCACACTTTATTAACATGTCCTCAACCAAAGCACTTCTTGTTAGAGGAGGTTGTAAAAAGCATGTAACTGAATCCATCCAATTTAACATTAAAGCGCAGGTTCAGTTCCTCGTCTCGTGTGTTGAATAACATGAACAGTTGTCTCCTATGGGAGACAGCATGCTTCAGCAGAGGTGATTTACACCCTGACATCACCTTCCTAATAGGTGAAACCACCTTACCATGCCGAGACAGTTCTTTTACCAGGAACTTGTCACTGATGAACGGAGACAGAGTCACCTTGGTTAAAGGCAGTGTCAATGGTGAAACTTGTAGAAATAACCCATTGAAGAGAGGCCTGCTTCTACCAGTAACTGAGCCTGCTCCATGTTTTCTACAAACAGGACGACAGCTACACTCATTTGAGCTGCCGACTTGATGGACCCATGTCCAATGACCTCCCCCACAGCCAAACACACTTCCTCCACACAACAACCAGCACCCACCTTGATGCCGTTCTTCCATGTCAGCGTGGAGAAACCTCCAGCACTCACCACGATGGTGCTAGCAGCTAGTAGCCACCCGGGCAGGCCTGAAGGCCACGGCCCAAACAAACCCTGTTAAACACTCTGAACTAAGTTATCCCAAAAAACAAATAAACCAATAATATAAATAACGCACACAGTGAAACAGTAAAGAACACTGCATGAAAAGTGAGATTTTCGTCCCCGTAAACTCCAAATCTCCCTGATTTTCGTCAGTTAACGACAATTTGCAACTTGTCGCCGTTTGTCAGTGCCACAAATTGTCGGAAACGGACTCTGACGTATGTGGAGAGCGATCAGCTGTACTAATGGCCCTAATTAGCATATGAATGCAGCAAACCAGCGCGGCTGGCCAGGTCTGGCTTGAATAACCTACTCAGTATTGGCTGAAACCACTATTCTCAAACAAGTAAAATCGCTCATGATTGGCAGCAAAACCACACGTGGCCAGGCCAGGCTTGAATGTTCTTACTGAGTATTGGACGGAACCACTTCTTTTTAAACAAGTAAAATCGCTCGTGATTGGTTGGCATATATATATATATATATATATATATATATATATATATATATAATATATATATATATATATATATATATATATATATATATATATATATATATATATATATATTTATTAATATATTTATTTATTCATATGCTGTATATTTATGTTATCCTACACTACTACACTATTATTAGGCTACCATCAAGGACATGAATGAATTTATACAGGAAATGAACATTTGCCAGGAAGCTGTTTATGCAAAGAAAGAGCTTTATTAAAACACACACAACTATATACAACGCGTATCCAAACACATGCGTATCTAAAAATTACAACTCCGTGAACGGTCCGTTTGCTTCCTCGGGGTTGGAGGTAACTGGCAGCATTCCCTCCGAGGCAGGTCCGATGTGCAGACGCCTAGTGTGCGTGGCCCTGTACTTCGGCATCGCTTCTACCCGGGACTGCAGCTTAACACAGAGTTCAGTGAGATCCGGCCTACGAAATGGCGGTGACCGTACAATCCATCCAGAGACACCGCCAACGACGACATCTTCTTCGTCGGACATGAGGTCGACGGTGGCGGACTTCCAGAGTTCCACTTCCTCATCTGCTAGCACACTCTGCCTCGCTTTCAGCAGCTGAAAAAAAAACAATGAATCAGCGCACTGCGTATGGACACAACACATCTATCAATGCACCTGAAAAATAGTCACCGAATAAAGTCTTACCCTCTTTGTTCTAGCCCGACTCCGAGCAGAATGAAAGCATATTCTTTAAATCTTACCCATAGCGCCTGCAATTAGTCTCCGAGTTGTGAAGACGGCGTACTGCTTCCTGTGAATCACAAAAAATACACTTTAATAAAGCTTGTTCTTGCAAGGCTACTATTAGCCGTAGCTTTAGGCTAGGCTGTTATTAGCTGTAGCGTTAGGCTAGGCTGCTTTTAGCTTAGCAGGCAGTAATTGAACATATATTTACCGCTAGCATCTCTTCTTTGAGTTCGTCTTGTTCGATGCAGAGTCGCCATCGCGTCCAAGAGGAGTTTTACCCCGAAATCCCACATACTCCGCTCCAGACCGCCTGCACAAAGCAAAGCATACATCTTCCACTGTGGCTCCAGACCGCTCCGCTCTGAGTTTCTTGGAGATCGTAGAGAGCATGCGCGAGATGAACCAGGGTTTCCGCGGATCATTAAAAATAATTACAATTCATTCATTTTTTTTTTATCAAGGCCTAAATTGGCATTAAAATTATTTAAATATGTTTATCGAAGTATTTATAATTCTTTAATAAAAAATGCTTGTAAAAAAAATTTCGTCAGATATATTATATCGCTATTAATTTGCGTGGAACTGATCATAAAGCCGTATGCTCAGAAAGGAAGCTCCAGGCGGAGAAAAAGCTAGGATCTTGACCTGGCCGGACCTTATGACCACAGTGTACCAATCTTTTACCGCTTCCAACAGGATAATGCGCCATGTTATAAAGTGAATCATCTCAGACTCATTTCTTGAAACTTTTCCACTTAAGTAATTGTGAATTGAGCATATTGACAGACAACATTTTATTTTTTCTCTTAAATGCAAATTTTTTTAAAAATAATTACTGCTCTAAATGTATTGCTCTGTCAGCTAAAGATCTGTTTTGGTCTCTATACTTTAATTAAATAAATCAATTCAAGCTAAAATGTAAGAGGCTATACTGAGCCTGATCTCTTTGTATCAGAGATTTTCTTACCTTTTGGAAAAATGTCACTTGGAGTAAAACCCCCCCCTGCAACCCTGATTTGCATTTGTATAGCTCACAGCATGATCATTTACATGTTAAAGCCTCCCCTAGAATTCCATGGGGGGGAGGCATGGGGGGAACACTGCCTAACAAAGTCCACGTCAATTTCTGACAATTTACGGGAGTTTTCGGCGAAGCCTGCAAATTGCCGTAAACTGCCGCTAACCTGAAGTTCCACGACAATCTACAGTGCCGCATATTGACGAAAATCCCACTTTTCATGCAGTGATGGGGGGGAGGCCTGGGGGGAACACTGCCTAAGAAAGCCCACGTCAATTTCTGACAATTTATGGGAGTTTTCGGCGATGCCTGCAAATTACCGTGAACAGCCGTTAACCTGAACTTCCACGACAATCTACAGTGCCGCATACTGACGAAAATCACACTTTTCATGCAGTGGAAAACCCAAAAGATAGGAAAAAAGGACACTTTCACTCTCACGCTCTCTCCCTTCTCCTTCAGCCACACTCCTCTCACATGAAGAAGAAGATTGTGACTTTTAACAAAACATTTATTGAACAATGATTTGACAACAAACAGTTTAAAAAAAACTCAGGTCAATAGTACACTATTATTATTATTATTATCACAATAGCAGCTTGTTATATTTTAGTTCTCCCAAGTCAGAAATGGTGCACAAAACACTATTAAAACCCCACAGTTGTAAAAAAAACAAAAAAACTTTAAATCCCCAATGGCTCTGTGGAAGCAAAACTCCAGCCTCAACCTGGCCTTAATGTTCAATTCAGTTTCAATTCAGTTTATTTATATAGCGCCAAATTCACAACATATGTCATCTCAAGGCACTTCACAGTTCAACCAGATCATAAAGTCAAATTGATACAAAGTTCTCCATCTAAGGAAAACCAGTTGATTGCATCGACTCATTGACTCAATACAATCCCTCACACTAAGCATGCTTGTAGCGACAGTGGAGAGGAAAAACTCCCTTTAAACAGGAAGAAACCTCCAGCAGAACCAGGCTCAGTGTGAGCGGCCATCTGCCGAGGCCGACTGGGTTCAAGAAGACGGAAGCAGAGACACAAAAGCAGCTGTAATAGGCGGCCCCGTCCAGGAAACACACAGCCAGGCAGACGAGCTCCGAGCCAGCTCCCATGTCAGAGGACAAAGAAAGCACATCCACCCAGTCACAGCACAGCTGATGTTTCTTTCCAGGATGACGTCACAGCCAAACAGGAACAGACAAGGCAAAGCTACTCTGAGGAAAAGCAGATAGAGCAGAAGGTTAGAGATTGAACTAACAGATTCTGCAGAATAGGAGAATAGAAAGAGAATGAAGCAGAATGATGAAATGGGGGTCCCTATGTCCTCCAGCAGTCTAAGCCTATAGCAGCATAACTATAGAGATAGCTCAGGATAACCTGAGCCACTCTAACTATAAGCTTTATCAAAAAGGAAAGTTTTAAGCCTAGCCTTAAAAGTAGACAGGGTGTCTGCCTCACGGACTAAAACTGGTAGTTGGTTCCACAGGAGAGGAGCCTGATAACTAAAAGATCTGCCTCCCATTCTACTTTTAGAAATTCTAGGAACCACTAGTAAACCTGCAGATTGAGAGCGAAGTGCTCTGTTAGGAACATAAGGAACAATCAGATCTCTGATATAAGATGGAGCTTGGCCATTTAAGGCTTTATATGTGAGAAGGAGGATTTTAAATTCTATTCTTGATTTAACAGGAAGCCAATGAAGAGAAGCCAGGATAGGAGAGATGTGATCTCTCTTTTTAATTTTCATCAGAACTCTGGCTGCAGCATTTTGGATCAGCTGAAGACTCTTAACTACAGTTTGTGGACTTCCTGATAGTAAAGAATTACAATAGTCCAGCCTTGAAGTAACAAATGCATGGACTAGTTTCTCAGCATCACCCCTGGACAGGAGATTTCTAATTTTTGCAATGTTCCTCAGATGAAAGAAGGAAATTCTAGAAACCTCTTTGATATGGGATTTAAATGACAGGTCCTGATCAAAAACAACACCAAGATTTTTTACTTTATTATCTGAAATCAGTTTAATCCCATCCAAATGAAGTGACTGACTAATCAGCTTATTTTTCAAAGACTCTGGTCCAAAGACTATAACTTCTGTTTTGTCTGCATTCAGAAGCAGAAAGTTAAGAGTCATCCAGGTTTTTATGTCTTCAAGACATGCCTGTAATCTATGTAATGGGTTAGCTTCATCAGGATTTTTAGACAGATATAGCTGGGTATCATCAGCATAACAGTGAAAATTAATCCCATGCTGTCTAATAATTCTACCAATTGGGAGCATGTATAAAGTAAATAGAATTGGTCCTAGCACTGATCCCTGTGGTACTCCACAGGTAACCTTTGAGCATGTTGAAGATCTATCATTAACATGAACAAACTGAAATCGATCAGATAGATAAGATTTAAACCAGTCTAATGCTGTTCCTTTAATTCCAACAAAATGTTCAAGTCTTTCTAAAAGAATATTATGGTCAACTGTATCAAATGCAGCACTAAGATCCAACAGGACGAGCACAGATACAAGTCCATTATCTGAGGCCATGAGAATATCATTAGTGACTTTCACCAGAGCTGTTTCAGTGCTATGATGAGCTCTAAAGCCAGACTGAAACTCTTCAAAAAGTTCATTATGGTGTAAGTGATCGCAAACTTGCTTGGCAACTACTTTCTCAAGAATTTTGGATAAGAAAGGAAGATTGGATATAGGTCTATAATTAACCAAGTCATCTGGGTCAAGAGACGGTTTCTTAAGCAGAGGTTTAATTACAGCAACCTTAAAAGCTTTAGGTACATATCCCTGAAACAGAGATAAATTAATCACATCTAAAATGGAGGAGGAGATCAAAGGGAATGCCTCCTTAAATAACCTGGTTGGAACTGGATCTAACATACAAGTTGAAGGCTTAGATGAAGACAATAATTTTGCTAATTCAGAGAGTTCAACTGGATCAAAGCAGTCTAAACCCGGTTCAGATTCCATGACTACCTCAGGTACAATCGCGGATAGAGGAGTGCTTATGATCTTATTTTTAATAAGATCAATCTTATTTATAAAGAATCCCATAAAATCATTGCTGCTAAGAGCAGGTGGAATGGACGGTTCAACAGAGCTATGGCTCTGGGTGAGTTTGGCAACTGTATTAAAAAGAAATCTAGGATTATTCTTATTCTCCTCTATTAATGAGGAGAAGTATGCTGCTCTTGCTTTACAAAGGGTCCTCTTATACAGCAGTAAACCATTTTTCCAGACTAGGAAGGACTCCCGCAGGCCTGTGGAGCGATATTTTCTCTCTAGTTTCCTAGCATTTTGCTTCAAAGTACGCAGCTCTGCATTAAACCAAGGAGCAAGCTTTCTATTTTTAACGGTTTTCATTTTCAAAGGAGCTGCATTGTCTAAGGCAGCACGCAGAGAACTAGCAACCCCATCAACAAAATCATCAACCTGTGAAGGGGAATAAGCTATGCTTTTGCATTCTGCAGCACTGCTCAGCGACAAAGAGGAGAGAGAAAGTGAAGCAGATTCTTTAAAATTTATAACTGCACTATCTGATAAAGATCTACTAAAATGTAACCTTCTTTTGGGGGAGGAGAACTCTGTTAAAGTAATCCTGAAGGTTATTAGAAAGTGGTCAGAGAGGACAGGGTTGTGAGGAAATACTGTTATTTCTTCACATTCTATGCCGTATGTCAGCACAAGATCCAAAGTATGAAGATGAGAATGTGTGGGACTATTCACATTTTGAACAAAGCCAATAGAGTCTAAGATAGCATTAAAGGCTGCTCTTAAGCTATCGCCTTCAATGTCAGCATGGATGTTAAAATCTCCCACTATGATGACCCTGTCAGTTTTTAATACCAAATCAGAAAGGAACTCTGAAAACTCATCTAAAAATTCAGAGTAAGGACCTGGTGGACGATACAAAGTTACAAAAAGAAGAGGTTTTCTTGCCTTGAAATTTGGATCAGGGAAATTAAGGGTTAAATGTTCAAAAGAGTTGTAGGTATTAACTGTTTTGGGAGTAATCAGTAAGTCAGACTGGAAGATTGCTGCTACTCCTCCTCCTCGCCCAGAACTTCTGGGTATGTGAAAATTTAAATAGCTTGAAGGAGTTGCCTCATTTATGCTCACATAATCCTCTTGCTGCAGCCAGGTTTCTGTAAGGCAACACAAGTCAATGTGATTATCACAAATCAAGTCATTAACTAGCAGACTTTTAGAGGAAAGAGATCTTATGTTAAACAGACCGCATTTAATTGTTTTAACTTTTTCCCCAATTGGAGTTATTTTTATTTTTATTAGATTATCATGATTTACTCCTTTAGGAATATTTGCTAATTTATTAGATTTTGGTCGTGGGCAAGACACTGTCTGGATGGAGTAAAGAGTGGGTAACAGTAGAGAAGCTGCAGAGATGTGTGTTAAACTACAACTCTGCTTCCTGGTCTGCACCCTGGGTGGTCAGGGTTTTGGAGGACTAATAAATGTGGCCAGATTCCTAGAAAGAAGAGCTGCACCATCCAAAGTGGGATGAATGCCGTCTCTCCGAATCAGACCAGGCTTTCCCCAAAAGGATTGCCAATTATTAATGTAGCCCACGTTGTTTTCAGGACACCACCTAGACAACCAGCGGTTGAATGACGACATGCGGCTAAACATGTCATCACTGGTCAGATCAGGGAGGGGACCAGAGAAAATTACGGAGTCCGACATTTTTTTGGCAAACTTACACACCGAAGCAACACTAATTTTAGTGACCTCCGATCGGCGTAACCGGGTGTCATTACCACCACCGTGAATAACAATCTTACTGTATTTAACCTTATCCTTAGCCAGTAGTTTCAGGTAGGATTTGATGTCGCCCGTTCTGGCCCCCGGCAAACATTTGACTATGGTCCCTGGTGTCTCTAATGCCACGTTTCTGACTATGGAGCTGCCAATCACCAGAGTGGGCTTCTCAGTGGGTGTGTCACTGAGTGGGGAAAACCGGTTAGAAACGTGAACGGGCTGGTGGTGACCAGTGGGCAGAGATCCACGACTACGCTTTCTGCGTACAGTTACCCAATCGCCTGGCTGCTCAGGCACTTTTGGAGGACAGCTACGTGGGGGGCCTACTTTAACTCCTGGATGTTCAACAGCCTGAAGCCTGGATTCTAATGTTACACTTCTACAGAGCCACCACATCAAGCTGAGGTCCTGCCTGCAGTTTGTCCCTTCAAGTCAGGTAGATAGCTATTTTTGCTTCAGAGATTAAATAATTAAAAATCCGGGATTTGAAAACAGTGGCTCGACTGTAATGCACACCATTGATAAAAACGGAATGGGTAAAAACCACACTAAAATGGCTAAAAACGTTCATAAAATTTTTTTTTTTTAAACGGTCAGTTATACACAATCCATTAAAACGTGAAACACACTCTTAGGCAATCTACAAAAAGGACACTCATTTAAAACCTCAGGACTGATGAGTGATAAAAATGAGTTTGAAGCAATGGCGCTGTGAAGTATACTCCACAGAAGGTCACCAGTCCTTTTTTTGTTTGGAGGCTTGTAAAGAGTCCTCGATTGAGGTTTTTGTCCTTCAAATGTGTCAGCCCAGACGCTTATTGCTCTGTTGAGCTCTGGAGAGTTCTCTTGTTTAGGACTTTTGTAAAACTTTTATACACTCCGTCTTGCACAGATCCATCTTTGAGGTCGCGCTTTGTAGTAGGGGGCCGCTGTCCTCCTCAAAGTCCGGATTCATAGACACGTCCGTCTTTTGGAGAAATCTGGCCCTGGGACTCGCACCAGATGCCGCAGGGTCACCGATCCTGACCTGGAAAGCGTCTCAGGAAGCACAGAGCTGTCGTGGACATCCAGCCATGGGCGTAGGTTTGCATAGGGACATGTCCCTACCAAAATTTTGAACCGACCTAATTGTCCCTACCAATAATTGGATGTGAGCAACATGTTTATAATTTACAGCAGTAGTTGTTGCAGCAGTGGCTTCTTTTCCTCTCGCAGTTCCTCTGCCTGGTCTCTCCTGTCCCTTTCACGCAGCAGCGCATGGAACGGTGCTGCGCTGTTTAACTCTACTCTCATTGGTTGTTCTGCCTTAGGTTCCGCCTTCTCTCTCTCTGATTGGCTGTTTTTTAGTCCGCGTGTGCTTGGAGCACAAAATTGAAAATGCATTCACACTAGAATGCCGCGGTTACTACAATTAATATTAGGCTACAAAACAAGTCCCAATAAAAAAAAAAATGAATATCATGTACACTAAAAAACAAAAACCTTTTTTTTCTTTTATAAAATAAAATATTCTGAGTCTGCCAGAATTTCTGAAGACTGCTGGAAAAATTGGCAAATAAAGGCTGTAAGCCATCAACATTTCTGATTCTTAGCCAGAGCCAACTAAAAAAGAAAATGTGAGGGTTTGCTTTTTACAGATATTTAGTTGCTATTACTGCTTTTAATTTTTTGATGACTCTTTGAGGAAGTTCAGGTATAATTATTAGCAGGTGTTATTTCTCTTATAGAGAATAACAACAAGAAATGGTGTCTAAACATCTGCTGTTTTTCGTTTAAAAAGCATAATTAGGGTTCCACATAATAATAGTAATTTAATTGACTATTTATACTTCTAGAAATAGGATAAAGGCAAGAACAAACAGAGGAAGAATATTAACATTGATTTTATCTTACATAGATTTCCACACAGTCTGTAAGTAAATTAGTTCAAACATTAATGTCTGGTAAAAATGCTTGAATCTGGCTGTTTATTTTGGATATTATTAAAATACAGATAAGATAGTGTTATATTGGCTTTTATAATTGTTAAAAGTGATTTTATATTTGAATAAACTTAGGCTCATTGTTAGTGGTGTTTGTAGATGATACCACTAAAAAAGAAAATAGACATAAGGAGCTATTGTTGGGAGCTGGAGAAATTCCATCTTTCTCCAGCAGAGTCCGCTGTGGATCCTCTGAGGGAGCCTCCTGCACAGCTGCAGCTCATCAAGACCATCAGAGGATCCACTATATAAGCTGTCTTCAGACCTTGCCTCAACGCCGCAGTGTTGTTCCAGTTGGTCAGCGCTAAAGCCTAGATTCTCAGTGTATCTCCATGACTTTGAATCCAGTCTGGATTCTAACTACTGTCTCTGTTTTCCAGGAAACCTGTGCCTCCTCTGTGAAAGCTCAGGAAGAGCTAACCTGCCGAGCCGACCCTCTGAGCCAAACCCTGAAGACTCACAGAGAACCCCCAAGCAGCTCTGGACTAGAGCTGGGAAATCAAGCCAAGGTCTGTTCAAGCTAAGACGCGAGACGCTGAAGCAGCAAACGGACTCTGCTGACAAACCCCTCTCCAGAACCAACAGTGACTCTCCCAAAGTAAAACCTCAAGAACCCTCAAGGTACAAACAGTTAACCTGTGGAAATCAAACCCTGTCAGCAGTCACTAACTGTGCTGTTTCTCACGCAGACTCCGGTGAACCAGAACCCAGACCAGAACCAGAATCAGTACATTCTGTGTTTTTGTGCTTTAATAAACTGTTCAACTTTCATCCTTGTGTCCGTCAGTAGTGTTCTGCATAACTGGGTCTCCTTTAGTGAACCCATCATGACAGAACACTGCGGCCAAACTCAAGGCCCAGCAGAACATCTCCGTCAACTTCTGGAGGAGCGGGATGCCCAAATCCACAGACAAGTTCAAACTCTGAGTGAGTTAAATTCACGCATCGAATTCCAGGATCACCTTATCCGTAATTTCTCCAGTCGTTTGAACAATGCTAACGCTACCCCTTCTCCACAACCATTTCCGGGTCCAGTTCCCCCTCCGAGGTCACCAGCTGTGACGTCATCTGAGTTCCGCCCTAGTCTACCAGAAAAATTCTCTGGAGATATGAAAAAGTGTAAAGGATTTTTATTTCTGTGTCGTCTGATTTTCATGAACTCCCCTGAAAGTTTTCCCACGGACCACAAGAAAATAACTTTTGTTCTCTCTCAGCTAACAGGAAGAGCCTTGGAATGGGCTCAGGCCAGATTTGCCTCCGACGATAGCTTAAACTGCATTTTCTCCGACTTCATCTCAGAATTTAACCAGGTATTCAATCAAGAAACCGACCAAACAATTGATTCCAGAGCTCTTTTCAACTTAAAACAGGGAGATTCTTCGGTGGCTGAATTCTCAATTAACTTCCGGGTTAAGGCGGCAGCTTCCGGATGGAACCAAAGTGCCCTGAAAGGAGCCTTTTTCATGGCATTAAATGATCAGATCAAAGATAAACTCGCAACCCTCGACGAACCTGCCTCCCTCGAAGATTTAATTCGCCTCTCCATCAGACTAGATAATAGAATTCGAGCCAGAAACAGTTCTAAGAAGCAGAGTAATTTTTCTTCTGCCTCACATAACGTGACTGTTTGTTCTCCCTCTGCAGAGACAGATGCCCACTCAAAGGTCTAAGCCCCAGTCTCTCCCATTGCCTGTTCAGGCCTCTCATTTGGGCGAAAAGGATTTCGAATCTATGCAGGTGGGACACACCAGGCTCACTCCGGAGGAGAGACAGAGGCGTCTTCTAAGTAGACCATGTATCTACTGTGGTGAGAGTGGACACTTCATCGCCTCCTGCCCGGCCAGATTTAGAGGTCGGGACCCGCCAGAGGATCTGAGGAGTCTGGCGGGCCAAATAGACACAATAAAGTCTCCTCGACTGTTGCTGCCTGCCACGCTCTTCCGTGATAACCAAAGTCTATCTTTCTCCGCTTTCATCAACTCAGGCTGTGAGAGTAACCTAATCGACTCTAACCTCGTCCAGCAACTCCAGATCAAAACCGTTCCTCTCTCTCAGCCTCTCAGTGTGTCCGCCATAGACGGAAAAAGACTCCACCGTGTTACCCACCAAACCCAGCCCCTCGAGCTACTTCTGTCAGGTAACCACCGAGAGACAATAACTTTCTTTGTTTTTCCCTCTGCATGTTCCCCGCTGGTCCTCGGGTTCGAGTGGTTAGAGAAGCATAACCCTCATATTAATTGGACTAAACGTCTTCTGGAATCATGGTCCACTACATGCCACGAAACCTGCCTTCGTTCTGCTGCCCCTATGGTGGGGCCTCCTAGTGGTGGGGGGGAGATGGACTCTCCTGACCTTTCTTCAGTTCCCTCTGAGTACCATGACTTAGCCCCTGTCTTCAGTAAGGTCAGTGCGACGTCCCTACCTCCACACAGACCATACGATTGCACCATAGAACTTTTACCTGGTGCACCCCTTCCTAGCAGCAGATTGTATAACATTTCCAAGCCCGAAAGAGAAACAATGGAAAAATACATCAACGAATCATTAGCTGCTGGAATAATTCGCCCTTCATCCTCTCCATTGGGCGCTGGTTTCTTCTTCGTGGGCAAGAAGGATGGTTCCCTGAGACCTTGTATTGATTATCGAGGTCTGAATCAGATCACAGTTAAAAATAAATACCCACTGCCTCTTCTCGCCTCTGCTTTTGAACCTGTACAGGGTGCAACAGTGTTTTCCAAGCTGGATTTAAGAAACGCCTACCATCTCCTTAGGATACGTGAGGGCGATGAATGGAAAACTGCCTTTAAGACACCCTTGGGTCAATTCGAATATCTGGTGATGCCCTTCGGTTTAACAAACGCTCCTGCCTGCTTTCAGGCTTTGGTTAACGATGTTCTCAGAGATTTCCTCAATGTATTTGTTTTTGTGTACATAGATGACATTCTCATTTATTCCAAGGACCTCCAGGAACACAAGAGACATGTTCGTCTTGTCTTACAGAGACTACTGGAAAACAAACTGTTCGTGAAAGCCGAGAAGTGCGAGTTCCATCAACCTTCAGTCACCTTTTTGGGGTTTGTGCTCGAGGGCGGCCAGGTAAAACCTTCAGAGGACAAAATAAAGGCTGTCTTGGACTGGCCAGTTCCAGAAAACCGAAAGCAGCTACAGAGGTTTTTAGGTTTCGCCAATTTCTATCGCCGGTTCATAAGGAATTACAGTCAGACCACCCTTCCTTTAACCTCACTAACCTCCATCAAACGATCTTTTCAGTGGACCCCCGAGGCTCAAACAGCTTTTGAAAAACTAAAATCCTTGTTTTCCAGAGCACCTGTTCTCATTCAACCAGATCCAACTAAACAGTTCATCCTAGAGGTGGATGCTTCAGACTCCGGGGTTGGAGCTGTTCTCTCTCAAAGGCTCGACTCAGATCAAAGGATTCACCCGTGTGCTTTCTTCTCCCGTAGGCTATCTCCAGCCGAACAGAACTATGACGTGGGTGACCGAGAACTCCTGGCTATTAAGCTGTTATTGGAGGAATGGAGGCACTGGCTGGAGGGAGCTGAGCACCCGGTTCTCGTGTGGACAGACCACAAGAACCTTGCTTACATCCAGTCAACCAAACAGGCAAATCCTCGCCAGTCCAGGTGGTCAATATTCTTCTCTCGCTTCAATCTCATCATTTCATACAGGCCCGGTTCCAAGAACTTGAAGCCCGATTCTCTCTCTCGTCTCTACTCCGTCGATCATCCTGAGACTCCTGAACCTGTCCTCCCAGCATCATGCACCATTGGAGTGGTCAACTGGGAGATAACGGATCTAATCAATTCTGCCCAAGCCACTGAACCAGACCCAGGTACCGGTCCGCCTAATCGTACATATGTCCCATCTTCCGTCAGGTCCCGTCTTATCCAGTGGATGCATGCCGCCAAATTCACCGCTCATCCTGGAGTGAGTAGGGACAGTTGCTCTCATTTCCAGGCGTTTCTGGTGGCCCACGCTTCATAAGGACGTTAAGGAGTATGTGTTGGCTTGCCCCACATGCGCACGCAACAAAGCCTCACACCAACCTCCTTCAGGCCTGCTTCAACCTCTACCTGTTCCCTCGCGGATCCATGGTATGCCATATAGCCATCAGTTATTTGTCACGGTCTCCCTGTCTCCAAGGTATGTTCCACCATACTTACCATTGTTGGCATCGTTTTTTTCTCGAAGTCCTGCCACCTAGTTCCCCTCAGGAAAACTCCCTCGGCCTTCCAGACAGCCCAGTGAGTTTTCAGTTAAGGCATGTCTTACGGCTTCATGGCATACCCCAGGAAATCCTCTTGGACAGGGACTCCTTCAATTCGATTCTCGCAGTATGGAAGGCTTTCTGTTTGTGCTCTCGGCTGCAACCATCTCTCACGTCAGGTACACCTCAATCTAACGGCAGTACTGAACGCTCATGAACAACAACTGGAAATCCCACCCTCCGCGCTGTCTCACTCCAAACTACCCCGTGGATTGGGAGGTCAGTACACCGTTCCCCCGTGGATTGATATGCCCACAAATCATCCGTTCTGCATCAACTGGACAGTCCCCGTTTCAGGTCAGCCTAGGAATATCATCCACCTCTTTTCCCTGCAAGTTGAGAGAGAGATATCGGTGCTGTCCGGTCAATCAATTCAAATTCGCCGTGCCAGAGGATCTGGAGGGAAACCATTGCACACTCAACAGTCATCGCCAATCTGCAAAACGTCGCGCACGCCACACTCACGCCAAGAGACGTTCCCGCCCCTGAGTACGCTGAGGGCCAGGAGGTGTGGCTCTCCACTTCGAGGACATCCCTTCTCAAGGGATGTCTCGAAAACTCTCCCAAGATTCCATCGGACCCTTTTAGGATCTCGTCGGAGTAATCAACCCTCTCTAGCTGTAGTCTGTTCGTCCTCAGTTACTCAAGTCCCGTCCGGGATCTCACCCCACTTTCAGTGTCACAGATCAAGCCTGTCTCTTCGAGGGACCTCTGTGCACCACGTCCGACTCCCTCCGTCACCGACCCTGAGGTCGATGGCAATCCGGCCTTTCACAGTGCGCCGCATCGTGGACTTACGTCGACGACCGGTCGCGGATGGCAGTACTCCTCGTCGATCTGGGAGGGCTTACGGACCGTGAGATCGCCTGTGGGGTTCCCAGGTGCTCGTAACATCCTCGATCCAGCAACTCATCGAGGATTATTTTTTGTTCGAGCGTTCCTGCCCATCAACCTCTTTCCGGTCGCCAAAGGGGCGGTCGTGTGAGGGGGGAGGTACTGGTTGGGAGCTGGAGAAAATTCATCTTTCTCCAGCGCAGAGTCGCATGTGGATCCTCTGAGGGAGGGATACTGCAACTGCTGCAGCTCATCAAGATACCAACAGAGAGTCCACGTATAATTAAAGCTCGTCTTCAGACCTTGCACTCAACGCCCGCAGTGTTGTTCCAGTTGGTCAGCGCCTGTCACTAGAAAGCCTAGTACGAGCCTCAGCTGTATCTCCATGACTTTGAACCAGTCTGGATTCTAAACTACTGTCTCTGCTCAGAAGAAAGAGCTAACCTGCGAGCCGATCCCTCTGAGCCAAACCCATGGAGAGACTCACAGAGAAACCATAAAGCAAGTCTTGGATAGAGCTGGAAATCAAGGCCGTGAAGGTCTGTCTACGCTAAGACGTCGAGACGCTGCTGAAGCAGCCAATATCGGATCTACTGCTGACCAAACCCAATCAGAACCAACAGGGACTCTCCCAAGTAAAACCTCAAGAACCCCTAAGGTACAAACAGTTAACCTGTGAAATCAAACCCTGTTAGCCAAGTCACTTACTGTGCTGTTTCTCACGGCAGGAATCGGTCAAGTGAACCAGAACCCAGACCAGAACCAGAATCAGTACATTCTGTTGTTTTGGTTGCTTTAATAAACTGGTCTTATCTTTGTCATATCGCGTTTGTGTCCGTTCAGTGGGTTCTGCATAAAACTGGGTTCTCCTTTAGTGAACCCATAATGAAGATATTTAAACAGTTTCAGACAGTAAGCATATAGGATGGTGATAAAAGTTGTGGTACATTTAATCCTTTACTATATTAAAAATGCATCTTATACATTATTGATTATAGGAAAACACAGATGCAGTAATAAAGTGATGCAGGGAAGCTTGTAGTGTGAGCAGGAGTGGGCACCTTCAGTGCTTGAGGTGTTGTCTTAAGAATAAACCAGGTGAAGACTAATATATTTCCACATGGGAGTTCTGGATGGAGATATTAAACAGACTCAAAAACATTTTTGTAATCTTATATATATTATATATGTGTATTATATTTTATTTTTACAATTTTGGTATAATTACTGATCTAAGTGGGTTGCTGTGCCCGGGGAAAGGCATATTTTACATTTATATTATGTTTTAGAGTCTCTATTCTCCAGTTAATGATGAATCATTACTAAATTAGTTGACGAGTATTGAAATAAGCCCCAGATAAAATACCGGAAATGGGCTACACAGAGTAACTACAGCCGGATGTTAAAATTTTATAGTAAAGTTAATACTTTAATGAATGTATTATTTTGCCTGATACAGAGAGAGCATAGCAGGTAAAAATATAAGAGTGGGGTTTAACTCTGCACAATTCTATATCTTCAAAAGAAATACTGTATTTACCTTCTCTCTTAGTCGTTCAAATGAAACCATTTTCAAAATGGAAAACAGTCCTAATTCCACATTCATCAGAGCTAGTGATATTTCAAACATTGATAAACAGCATATAATGAGTGTAGTGCTTATAAGTTTTTATTGATGTAGCAAAATGATGATTTTCTCCTTATCAATGAATTCCTCTTATCAGTACGGATGCTTACATCGAGCATAAAAAGGGCATGCATATTGCATAGCACCAATGACACCCGGCCAGTAGTGTCCCTACCAAAGTTCAAATCAAACCTACGCCCTTTAGTCCAGCCTTGCTCCACACTCCAGCGGTTCTTCTAAAAGCCAATGCAGAGAGTTATGCGTTTTGGATCTGTGCAACTTTAAAAAAAGCACATGATTTAAAAACCCTTTGATAAACTAGAGGCAACCTCTATCTTTAAGAGACTTAAGTCTGTTAAAAACAGAGCAGCATCCATTCCCAGAGAGTTTACATGTCTGAGAATGCAGCTGACCACGTCCCTCCCCACGGGGTTTCCTGTCAGGAACTTCTGAAGGAACTGTAAACAAAAAGTGGCTGTTCTAGCGGCCAGGTGGACAAGGCCCTGGCCCCCCTCCTCTCTTGGTAAAAACAGGACAGACTGTGGCACCCAATGTCGACCGCTCCAGAAAAAGTTTACCATCTTTGACTGTATTTTTACAAACAAATTGGATGGTGGGTCTAAAAACGGAGATGCTTGTGCTCCAGCTGTGATGCGATAAGATTGTTTAAAACCAGCACTCTGCCCCTATAGGACATTTGGGAGTGCAACCACTTCCATTTTTCCAACCTGTTTTTTTTATTTTTCCCTCGACTTCTCCCGGTTTTTCTTCACAACTTTTTCACTGCCTAAAAACACACCAATGGTACTCAAAACCTTCTTTCTTCCACACGAGCCTTGAGGGAGAACTGGGAGCCTGATGGACCACTCGCGA
>NW_024038369.1:0-46049 GCF_016077235.1 Cyprinodon tularosa
CCCTTTTTTCCCAAGAGTCCTTTCAAAAACAAGCATATTTCTAGAGAATTTTACCTACATTGTGTGCTGTTTCTCATAAAACCAAACCCCCCCCCCCACCTCTACCGTATCTCTCACTGGTTGTTCACTTTGCTTCATCTTCAGGCTCCGGACTGATCATCCCCCCTGACTAACTTGGAGAAAACTATCCAGGCCCTATTCAAGGAATGTACCAGTGGCGGCTGTAGAAAAATATTTTTGGTGGGGCTGATATACCCTAGTGTATGTCTCCAACAAAACCCGGAATAAGAATTCAAATAAACAATTGGAAAATACATACAATTTAACAGTAATGATTTAATTTACTATATAATAACAGTAACAGTGATGATTTGGGTCACTGTGACGGGGTTCTTTGGCCTCCAAGAATCCAGTCTCAGTCGGGTTCCCGGTTGTTGGTAAATTTATTGAGCTCAAAAACTCAAAACAGGGTGCAAAAGAAACTAAACATATACAAGATCCTCTGGGCCTCAGCCTCCCTCCAGTTACCAGCAATGTAACAAAGAAACAGTAAATAGTTTAAGCCCCTACCCTCAGGCTCTCTGATTTCTGATTTCTTCTCATTAATCAGTTTTGTCCATATATTACCTCCACAAACAATTGATGTACAAAAACAAATAATTTTTACAACTTAATTCTTTTACACAGATTCATTGACTTATTCAATTACACCAAACTGGGTTTGAACCCAGCAAAGACGCAGCCAGACTGAAGATGACAAGGCCCCGCATAAACACGTACACCCCCCCCCCCCCCACACACACACACACACACACACACACACACACACACACACACACACACACACACACACCCCACACCCACACACACGGCTAACCCCACTGAAATATTAAGTGTGCACCCTCAATATGCCAGCAGGTAACCAGGAACAGCTTGTGTGTTTTAAGTTAATGGAGCTACTGGTCTCAGCGCGAGTGAATTGGTCCTCACAAACACAGTATAACAGGAATGTGTGTGTGGCGCGCAAAGTTAGAGAGGTTGTTTTAAGCGACGAGGTGGATTCGTCACAGTCACAATAACCATGACAGGAAATGTTCATATCCTACAACAGGGATGTTCTTCTGGCAAACAGGTAGATAAATAAGGATCTCACCGAATTTGGTGGAAGCTGCATCTCGCTCGTTACATTCGCCATCTTCCCTCTAATTGTCTGCACCTGCGCTTGGGTTCAGAAGCCTGTTAAAGCGCAGTATTTTCAGCGCCCCAAGACCATAAAGTTCCGAGACGCTGATTGGCCATTAAATTCACCTAGCAATAGTACATGATTGACAGATTCTCTGCATATGTGGGGCTGTCTGATCAGCGCCCCAGAACAGAGACGGTAGGAGTCTGTCTACAAATTAATGACAGTAGATAGGGAAATGTAGTTTATATAATTTGTTTTGCTTATAGTTACACAGTCTAGAGAGTAAAACAGACATTTATGAGTTAATTTCTAAAAATATATTTTACGTTTCTCTCTTCTTATCAGGGAGGGCGGTGCCCCAGCGCCCCCTATGGGCCGGCCGCCACTGGAATGTACATTGCCTTGAATTAAGGTTTAAACTCTATTTTTCTTTAGATCGGCCCTTGGCTGAGTTAATTCAACTGTAGGATAAATACCATTACTTTAAGTTTGACTGCATTTTTGTTTTTGCTGTTTTGTTGATGTACTAAACTTTACTTTTTCTTTTTACTGAAAGGTACTATAGAAATAATTTGGGCTCACCTTAAACCTACCGGTCCTGAATCTGGGCTATTACGTCACGGGCAGGAAAATCAGCTGTTTCACAAAGCCCTTTAGGTTGGACCAGCACCACAGAGCTATAAGATGAACAGTTAGTTTCCTGGTAATGTGGCTGTTTTTTCATGCTTAGAAGAGAACGAGCCTACGGTCATCTTGAGTTACTCAATCGTAAAACCATATGCAAGTCTTTAGTCAAATACCTCTCTACTGCTTTAGTCTAAAAAACAGTAGGCAAAGCATAGTTATTACAACTAGAACTATAGATGAATCGGGACCAGTTTCAAATTCTAATTTTAGTCAAACTTTGTTGTCTTGTAAGACAAAAGATAGGAATAATTTAGAATTTGTTAAAGTGTATAACCAATGAAACACTTTTTGTTTGTTCTTTTGTTTAAATCTAACCGTTATTCCTTATCTCCCAAAAACATATTCTTACTCTTTCTACCGTAAAATCTTTACTGATGACTCAGAATTTAGGCACTGATTATTGATTTATTCTCAGTCATCGATCAACAACTAATTATTTTGTTTTGGTGGTCTATAAAATGTTTCACTAGTTGGTAGGATCTTTGCTTCAGAGCGTCGTTGAATTCTAATTAATAAAAACTAGGAAGGACCAATGCTATGATACAAACATGGGGGGAAAGTCATGTTATCTCCTGACTTGTCTCTCTCTCTCAGTAAGATTCAGCTCTATCCTCCCTGCCAAGCGGTCATAGGATAAATGTTTGTTTTATTAAGTTGTTGAAATAAAAAAGTTTACGCAAGCTAATAGGAACATGTTTTCAGTCCATACAATCTGAATGAGAGGCAACAATTTCCTTTAGAAGCATTTTTTAACATATTAAAAAATGAACAAATTAATAAACAAGATGTTTGTCTTGCATTCTGATCTTTTTCTTTCTAAACAGGATCAACTCAGAAATCCATTCTTAGATGGATCTTCCCCTATCACACCACCTTTGTAAGAAGCAGTAAAGATTTTACGGTAGAAAGAGTAAGAATATGTTTTTGGGAGATAAGGAATAACGGTTAGATTTAAACAAAAGAACAAACAAAAAGTGTTTCATTGGTTATACACTTTAACAAATTCTAAATTATTCCTATCTTTTGTCTTACAAGACAACAAAGTTTGACTAAAATTAGAATTTGAAACTGGTCCCGATTCATCTATAGTTCTAGTTGTAATAACTATGCTTTGCCTACTGTTTTTTAGACTAAAGCAGTAGAGAGGTATTTGACTAAAGACTTGCATATGGTTTTACGATTGAGTAACTCAAGATGACCGTAGGCTCGTTCTCTTCTAAGCATGAAAAAAACAGCCACATTACCAGGAAACTAACTGTTCATCTTATAGCTCTGTGGTGCTGGTCCAACCTAAAGGGCTTTGTGAAACAGCTGATTTTCCTGCCCGTGACGTAATAGCCCAGATTCAGGACCGGTAGGTTTAAGGTGAGCCCAAATTATTTCTATAGTACCTTTCAGTAAAAAGAAAAAGTAAAGTTTAGTACATCAACAAAACAGCAAAAACAAAAATGCAGTCAAACTTAAAGTAATGGTATTTATCCTACAGTTGAATTAACTCAGCCAAGGGCCGATCTAAAGAAAAATAGAGTTTAAACCTTAATTCAAGGCAATGTACATTCCAGTGGCGGCCGGCCCATAGGGGGCGCTGGGGCACCGCCCTCCCTGATAAGAAGAGAGAAACGTAAAATATATTTTTAGAAATTAACTCATAAATGTCTGTTTTACTCTCTAGACTGTGTAACTATAAGCAAAACAAATTATATAAACTACATTTCCCTATCTACTGTCATTAATTTGTAGACAGACTCCTACCGTCTCTGTTCTGGGGGCGCTGATCAGACTGACCCACATTTGCAGAGAATCTGTCAATCATGTACTATTGCTAGATGAATTTAATGGCCAATCAGCGTCTCAGAACTTTATGGTCTTGGGGCGCTGAAAATACTGCGCTTTAACAGGCTTCTGAACCCAAGCGCAGGTGCAGACAGTTAGAGGGAAGATGGCGAATGTAACGAGCGATATGCAGCTTCCACCAAATTCGGTGAGATCCTTATTTATCTACCCGTTTGCCAGAAGAACATCCCTGTTGTAGGATATGAACATTTCCTGTCATGGTTATTGTGACTGTGACGAATCCACCTCGTCGCTTAAAACAACCTCTCTAACTTTGCGCGCCACACACACATTCCTGTTATACTGTGTTTGTGAGGACCAATACACTCGCGCTGAGCCCAGTAGCTCCATGAACTTAAAACACACAAGCTGTCCTGGTTACCTGCTGGCGTATTGAGGGTGCACACTTAATATTTCAGTGGGGTTAGCCGTGTGTGTGTGTGTGTGTGTGGGTATGTGGGGGGTGTGGGTGTGTACGTGTTTATGCGGGGACTTGTCATCTTCAGTCTGGCTGCGTCTTTGCTGGGTTCAAACCCAGTTTGGTGTAATTGAATAAGTCAATGAATCTGTGTAAAAGAATTAAGTTGTAAAAATTATTTGTTTTTGTACATCAATTGTTTGTGGAGGTAATATATGGACAAAACTGATTAATGAGAAGAAATCAGAAATAAGAGAGCCTGAGGGGAGGGGCTTAAACTATTTAATGAGGGCTGTGGGAAGAAAAGCGGCAATTTTTGTTTTCTGTTTCTTTGTTACATTGCTGGTAACTGGAGGGAGGCTGAGGCCCAGAGGATCTTGTATATGTTTAGTTTCTTTTGCACCCTGTTTTGAGTTTTTGAGCTCAATAAATCACCAACACCGGTAACCCGACTGAGACTGGATTCTTGGAGGCCAAAGAACCCCGTCACAGTGACCCAAATCATCACTGTTACTGTTATTATATAGTAAATTAAATCATTACTGTTAAATTGTATGTATTGTCCAATTGTTTATTTGAATTCTTATTCCGGGTTAGTTGGAGACATACACTAGGCTATATCAGCCCCACCAAAAATATTTTTCACCAGCCGCCACTGGTACATTCCTTGAATAGGGCCTGGATAGTTTCTCCATGTTTAGTCAGGGGGTATGATCAGTCTGGAGCCTGAAGATGAAGCAAAGTGAACAACCAGTGAGGAGATACGGTAGAGGTGGGGCGGGGGGTTGGGTTTTATGAGAAACAGCACACAATGTAGGGTAAAAGTTCTTCTCAGAAATATGCTTGTTTATGAAAGGACTCTTAAAGGAGAAAAAAGGATTTCTCATAATACTACTGACTATTGATTGTGAGATGTAATTTTACCTAAAGGGTGTAATATCATTCTTTGTAAAATACTGTAAAATTTATCATGTAGAATGTTTACTGATCCGACACAGCTGAAATTCTGATCCTGTAGGTCTTTTGACATGGTTTTATCTTCTGCAGACCGATATAGTTCTGACTAAAGAGTTAGGCAGAGTGGTTATATCATGTTTAAGGGTTAAATGCCTACAGGGTTGAAAACAGACTTGCATTAAAGAGTACAGACATG
This sequence comes from Cyprinodon tularosa, assembly GCF_016077235.1. Taxonomy (NCBI): domain Eukaryota; kingdom Metazoa; phylum Chordata; class Actinopteri; order Cyprinodontiformes; family Cyprinodontidae; genus Cyprinodon; species Cyprinodon tularosa. Next base: position 5,278 of record NW_024038369.1, read on the forward strand.
ATGGTTTCATTGTAAATAATAAATAGCCCAACTAATTCAATTAAAAACATTATATTCACATGACTATACTAGTTAGTTATACAAAGAAATGATGGTATGATCACTGAAAGCGTAGATGTTTAAGACTACTTAGAGGTTGATTTGAATCTTGTTGCATTCATGACAAAAAGAAAACAAAGATAGACAAGCAAAAACATAAAGTAGCAGATGTAAAACAACTAATTTTGATGAGGAAAAAAATAACAGCAGTATAAGCTGAGCAGTTTACATTTTAACCATACAGCGAATGTCACCCTAATCTGCTCCTTAAAATGTTTTTGTAAGTTTTTACAGCTTAAATAATAGTGGGTAATGCTTTGTTTTTGTAACATGTTCAGTCAACAGATGTTTGATTTAGACACCATTGGATTATTCTGTAATCGATTGCTTCTCCTTTAGATTTGCATCAGTAAAAAAAAGAAAAACCTATTACCTTCCCTTGTGTAACTCTTATTTCCATGTTATACTAGTAGGTCTCCCATAGAATGAGTCAACAGAGTAATGCCTTTATCTAAACATTTTATTTTGTGCTTGTTTGTATTGAGAAAAGTTAGGGAAATAAAAAAATAGCTGTTTATAAAAAGTGGTAGAAAAATAGGTTCTCCGGAAAAGATAAAAAAAAAAAAAGATAATAATTTTTTTCATGGTCAAATGATGAAAACAGAGATACTGATTATCTAAAATGCTAAGTACAGTCCGTCATTTCGTATATAGAAAGATCTTGCAAAATGCTTGATTCATCATGTCATACGGCTACAGTTATGAGCGTATAATGTGGTTTTGCCTACATGAGCATTTGTAAACAACTTCTAGGAGAAACGGTGTGTAATGTGAGTTTTTGCTTGTTTATAATTCACTTTTTTTCAAGGCAAAAACTTTCCTCCAAGTGTGATACTAATACCAGAACGTTTATTTGATTGTTCTTGTGTTTGGTTACAGGAGTATGGTGGAGACATGGGACAAGGATATTTGAGGATAAGGAGGCAATATTATTGACTTTTATACTGTGAATAACCTAAAATTTCTACTTAAATGGGATTTTAGTAAAGACTGAAATATAAATATATTTTTTCCAAAATAAAGCAAAGGTTTTAGACAGATTACCTTACTGCAAACTGAGGGTTGTAAACTGCAGATTTGCTTAAAAAAATGCAATGAAGTAGCAACTAGCACTTTCTGCTGCCTGCATTTCTTGTAATGACACATAAAGACAGGAACTCACTCTACAACAAAACTGACGGAGAAGCTGGTAGGGTATAGAAAACAGATAACTGGGTTGAAAATATTCAATAGTTTAAGTTCTGCTCCTCAGACGGTCTGCTAAAAAGATGACTGCTACAAGTCCCAGAAGGCTGAGGCCAACAAGTAATTGCACAAGGAGTATTTGCAAAAACTTAAAGGGTTTACTTACAAACGTATCATGAAGCTCAAACCCCTGCTTCAGAACAATGACGCTAGATAGAGCAAAAGTTCTAATTGCTAGATGGCTCCATCAAATTTGCACTTAAAATGTCCTCCCGTTTTACAGAATTGGCCATCTGACAAGGGTGCTTCTTAAAAAAATAAAATAAAAATAAAAAGATAAACAGGAATAGAAACTTTCTGATTTTTTTTTTAGGCTCTTTTCACATAATTACTAAGAAGACAGTAGCTACATTTGGAGGTTGAGATGTGTTAAAAACTGCTTGGTCTTGGCAGACTAAAAATTATAGGCTGAATACTGTATGCAATTACTTTTTCTTAATCTATGCTATTTGAAAACCTTTCAGTAATAAAAGTGAAATTACCATATAGCTGATATATCTGTTAAATCTACGTGAACAAGGTTCAGGTGCTATTACCTAAAGCGTTTCTCTGATTTCTGTTCAGGAAAGGGTTAAACAATTTATCAGTTTGCCACTATATCAATTCTATTATTAGAATTACAAAAAACAAATCAAAAATCTAGGGATAGATAAAAAAAGATTAATGATTCAGTAGAGAAATAAATGTTTGAAAAAAAAAGAGATTAATACAAAAAAGTATAAAAAAAAAAAAAAAGAGGACAGTTTGTTTTAACAAGCTATAGTTTTCCCAATCGGTTGGTTTCAAATTAAGAATATAATCAAACATATGGATAGATAAGCCTTTAGATACGAATATCACTATCCAGTTATTGATACAATTTTACTAGAGCTGAAAAACCGCTCTGTCAAAGTTGCTCTCTGTGGACAGCAGAGAAAAGCAGAAAATCTTTCCTCAGGCAGCAGAACGCTACAAAACATTTGCAATCCATAGACTGTCATCTATCAGGTTTGTACGATAGATATTTCCATCAATGACTGAATAGTGAAAAGAAAAAAAAGGATTCTGTCTATTTAAAAAAAACCCAGGCAGTGAATTGAGTGAACAAAAAACTAACTTTAAACATATTGTGTTTCAGACGCTTTGTGGCTCAGATCGTGACGCTGTGGCTCCACCTTATCAGCTGATCGAATCAGGAGTTACCAAAGACAGATACCGCGACTTTTGAATTTATATAGGGGTTGGGGGATGGCTACTGTGTGAGCGTGAATTTTTCACCCCCTCCCAAGGTCCAAACACCTGACGGATTAATTAACCGTTCACATCAGATGACCCTTAAACCGTGTGGCGTGGTGTGAGCTCCTCATGGTGTGACCTATCACATCATGTGACCCTTAGGAAGGACAGTGATTCACAAAGAGTCTCTCCTCTTTTTTCTAAGTGGTGTATTTTTCACCCCCTCCCAAGGTCCAAACACCTGATGGCTTAATTAACCGTTCACATCAGGTGACCCTAACCGTGTGGCGTGGTGTGAGCTCCTCATGGTGTGACCTTTCACATCATGAGACCCTTAAGACGGACAGTATCGTCTTTGTATAGAATGCTCTGGTCAACCCTCAGTAAGTCACCCAACCTTGCTGGAGAACGGTTGGGTTCACACAGCAGCCTAAAGTGATCCAGATCTTTTCCACTGCAACCTGTGTCTGAGCGAGCACAGAAGCGGCTAGAAACACAACAACCATTGCGGATGATAAGGTGGGAGAGCATTTTATTTATTTATTTTTTTTCTAACCATCTTAAAAAAGATTGTGTATTTAAGTTTGGGAAAGACAGCTAGATGCGATCTAAACCTTCCCTCCATTTTCACGGAAGTAAACAAGGAGCAAGACCGCTTGTGACGTTATTAAAGTCTCTACTGCGCATGTGGGATGCTTAAACCGTATGAATGGACAAAATTAGACATTTGTTTTATTTTTTATTTTTATTTATTTTTTCTTTTTTTCTTTTAATAGACCGATACATATACATGTACATCTTTCTTTATCGTGTATATCGATATATAGATATATCTATATATATATATATATATATATAAATATATATATATATTAGAGCTGTCAGACGATTAAAATATTTAATCACGATTAATCACATTAATGTCATAGTTAACTTGCAATTAATCGCACATTTTTATCTATTCTAAATGTCCCTTGATTTCTTTGTCACATTATTTTTTCTCATTTTAATGCTCTTATGAATATGAAAAAGTAGATTGGGTTGCTTTATGCAAATGTTTTTTATTGAAAACAACATTGGCATACTGTAGTGTTCAATTTCACTCTAACATTTTCACTTGGAGCAGTAATCTCTCACACAATGTAATACACTGTCCATTAGTAAAAGAGTGAAAAAAAATAGAAACAGAAACAGCCCCTTCAACAGCCCTAGGGATCAAAACAGGGCAATACAAAATTAAATTACAAAGTGCACATGTAATGTAAACTAGGACTCAGCCTATAGTGCAGTTAAACCATGGCTTAATATTTTTCTCAAGTTTGCTTTGAACATAGCAGTCAGGCTACTACTCTTTATTTGCCAGAACTCAGCCTCTTATTTCATAAAGAAAGAACAGTAACGGTTACCAATAAAAGGTAAGGCTATTACTACTTTGCTTTGAGCCAGTTACTCAAACAGACAAGCCTGTTGACATTTTCAGGCAACAAGGAAGCTCGCTTCTTTTGCACAACATACCCAGACAGTGAAAACAACCTTTCAGAGGGTACTGATGTAGCCGGTGTTGCCAAGTACTTGTGTGCAAGGCGGGCCATTTCACTGTGTGCCCCTTCATGTGTAGACCACCATTCCTGGGGACAGTCATCCATGCCAATAAGAGGCTCTGCCTTGTAGCGCTCCAGACATTGCTCAATACTGTCCTCCTCTTCATCAGACGAAGACTCATGTGCAAGCATGAGAGTTGGTTTCTTCTTAGGAGGCTCAGGCGTGATTTGGATATCCGGCTGTGCAGGCCTCTCCCTCTCCATCTCCTGGAGCAAGGCACGGATCATTCTCCACACCTCAGCCCTGTCAGGTTTGCTCAGACACTTAAGGTCCTTAAACCTTGAAATGAAATGAAATCAAACTTTAATACAAGAACAGGTATAACAAAATTGTGACAATATCCCTATCTCTACAGTGCAAAATTCAAAAATGCAAAGCAAAGAAGCAAGCAAACTAACAAAACAAACATACTGAGAGAAACACAATGCTGGGGATGAGGATGAGTGTAAATATGAAGCATGGCATTCTGACCTTGGGTCAAGTGCTGTAGCAACTCTCAGCCATGTGATGTTGGTCTTCTCCTTGCGACCGTCCATTTCTGCTGCGAAGGTTCCCTTGAAGTTGATCATGTAAGCTGGGTCATCTTCAGTAACTTCCATCACTCGCGACAGATGACACAACGTTGGAAGCACCACTGAGCAAGACACAAACTTCTCTCCTCCCAGAAGTTCTGACACATACCTGCAATAATATAAAGAAGCACTTTAGTGGGAAATTAGTTAGGCCTACTGTAATTCACTCAGTGTTTTTTTTTTCTCTCTCTCTCTCACTCTCTCTCGCGCGCTCTCTCTCTCTCTCAGCCTACCCGCACAAAAACACACACCCAATTAGTTACTGTTCTGACACAGACCTACTTTGATTATTAAACAAACAGACACACAACACAGATACACAATAAATTACCTGCAGTGCTCCAGCACAGCCTCGAGCTTCTTCAGTTTCTCCAGCTCAGTAGCTGTTGGCATGGCGACGTTCGTTGCGTGCAGGGCCAGTGCATCTCTCAGAGGTTCAGCATTCCGCTGAACACGCTTGATCATTTCCAGTGTACTATTCCATCTCGTTGACACTTCCTGTACGAGTGACTCTTTCTTCTGATGGTGTGCGACTTGTTGCTGCTCAAGCTGTGCTTGGTTTGCTGGGCTGTGCTTGAAATGCCCCACAACCTTTCTGCATTTCGCCAATGCGCTGTCAAACGGGCTGTTGGTTAGAGAAACCGTGACGGCTCGGTGCACACTGTGTGCGATGCACGGCATGTGCTCAAAGGGGAGCTGCCTGGCCGCTGCAATCATGTTGCGTGCACTATCCGTGGTCAGTGAGACAACTTTCTGTTCGATGTCCCACTCTCTAGCAACTTGCATAAAGTGCTCTGCAACAGCGTCAGCGAAGTGCCTCTCTTCTGTCTTTACAACAGTCAAAGCATGCGACTGAAGTTTCCACTGTGGATCAAAGTAATGGGCTGTGACCCCGAGATAGTTGTGATTACTGATGGACGTCCAGTAATCACCAGTGAGCGCGACTACTTTTGTTTTCTCCAACGCCTGCTGTAACTTAGCCTTTTCCGTTTCGTGCAATTTCAGTATGTGGCTTGTAATGGTGGCTCTCGAAGGCAATTCGTAGTTCCAGTCGTTGGCTGCGGTCCGTACAATATTCGCGAGACCCTCGTCCTCCACAACGTTAACAGGCCTACATGCAGTAGCCACCCATTTAGCTATGGCTGCAGTAAGTTTATTCTTAGTTAAAGTATCCATGCGCTTCTGTCTGAAATCATCCATTGTTACCTGGCTTTGACGAGGGGGCGGAGAATTCAAATCAGCTGAGTGCTTGGCCATTAAATGGTATTTCAGACTGGTCGTGCTGCGATGATAGCTCAGTTCACAACGACAAAACACACAGATGACTTTGGTCTTGTCAATGGAACCATTTGGCAACTTTTTAAAAGAAAACTTTCCATTCAGAATACTATCGGCATCCATTTCGGCGTCTCACGCTAGCCATCCACTCAAAATGCAGCGTCAACTCTTTTCATCGCCCAAGTGAGGTTGCAGCGTGCCTGATGTTTTGTTTCCGGTCTAACTAGATCCGGAGTGGTGTTGTAGTTTTTCTAACGTTACTAGTTGTTGCAACAGCATGTGAAAAAACTACAAAGTGTGTTAGGCCAAAAAGAACGTTATTCACACGATACAAAAATTGACGCCGTTAAATTGGGTTTACGTTAACGCCGTTAATAACGCGTTTAACTGACAGCACTAATATATATATATATATATATATATATATATCTCTTGCAGAATCCTATGAGGCAACGGATCTCATAGTAGGCACACTGAGGGGGCTACAGCGGCTGCACCTAGGGGGGGGGGGTGAGTGACTGCACTCATCACACAGCTGCTCAGGCAGAGATTGAAACGGTGTGCTAACAGTGATTATATAAGAAATCAATACAAGTAATAAAAAAATAATCATTTAATCATCATAACCGTTATTAAAATAACATAGTTAATTTTTTATATGCATTTTTATAAATTTTTAAATAATTTTTTAATTATTCATTTTTTAATTATTTTTTTAATTCAATTTTATATTAATTTTATATTAATTTTATATCAATTTTATATTAATTTTATATCAATTTTATATTAATTTTATATTAATTAAGGCGGGACTTCCGGTTTAATTAAGGCGGGACTTCCGGCTGTCACTTTGGAATGTGGGCGTGGTTTCGTGTTTGATGACAGGTGGGGTATATAGTTTTTGAAGTTCGATGGCAAATCCTCCCTCTTCAAGTTGGCGATCCAACGACCAACCCGTCCGTGGAGGATCAGGAATCAGAAAGGTGGAATAACTCTTTTTTTCACTTTTACCCGATGTATTCCAGCATCCAGCTGCCATGCACGTGGGCATTGTCAGTTTCACTATAGCTCTGGTGAATTTCAATGGTGAAGTCCTCTGGAAATCTTCAATAATTGTTGTTGATTGCAGATGTGTCTAGTAGTTCCCATTGATTTAGCTTGTAAAGCGGGGAGAATGGCGCTAGGCTAACCGCACCGTGACGTCACTGCTGGAAGATGGCAGGAGGGAGGGGCTACTATATTTGGGCAAAGATGGCCGCTCCCAGACTCTGTGATCGTGATGAAAATTCCTTTATTAGATGGTAACCATCACTGCAGACTCGTTCAAACCTTTTATTAAAGACTCTCAGATTTATTTTAGTATTTTAAATATTTTAAAATTCGTACGGAATCAGCTGTTCCAACCGTTGCATTTCCGAATTCTCCCGAGTGGTGCCCGGCTTTACCCGAGTAAATAAAGTGAATGTGATTGGTCGATTATCAAGGGGGCGGGATTGTTGTGGCAGAAGGTTCAGAAGCATGTTTGGTTGTGGCTGGTTTGTGGGAAGCATCTTGCTAACCAGTTAGCAACTTAGTGCTAGCAGGTTCCCAATGGGAAATTCCATTGGGACCAAGTAGCACTAAATTGGTGACTTAGAAACGACGCTGTCAAGGAACGCTATGGACAGCGGAAACATGCAAGAGGAGGAGAGTTTAGTGTCAGAGGTCGTGGATGAGTCTCCTCCGTCATCCATTTTTTATTTAGAGGAGGAAAGCGGGGACGAAGATGTTGTGGAAGAGGACGCCAGGGCGGCAGAAGCTTGGTTTGGTGTAGAAGGCTTCCAGCCGTACATGTTTGAGCCCTTGCCTCGCAACGCTGCCAGTTCTGTTAGCTCTACGCCTGCCGAAGACACAGACGTCCATCCCCGTGAACACTGGGACGCAACTCAATGGGAAAGGAAAGGATTCTGGTTTCAACCGTTGCGTATATTAGCTGCGACACATGAATCAAGATGCTATGACCGAAAACATTTGATTGACAGATGACTGCTGATATATGATTGGCTGAATTTAGGTGTTCAGGCTGACGTAGAACTAACTGGCCTGCAGAAGATAACGGAAAAAAACACAGATTTTAGGACAGGATTTCTTTTTAAATAGAAATTTTCTAAATTTTGGGACAATATGGTCTGATAAAGAGAAATTTTATATTTATGTTTAACCCAGAATGATTTGACATTTAAATATGATTTCCCTACAACTTTAATTAAAAGTTTTCTGACATCAAGCCTTCATCAGGTTCTTGGTCCAAACCTTAGAGACTCACTGAGGACCTGGACCCCTGCGGGTTGGATAGTTTTTGGCCCCAGATGGTCTGCAGCAGATTTCTTTTAATGTTTGGATCTTCATTCATCTGACGGGTCTGACAGAAGTGTTTGTTTTCTTCCTCAGATGGTTCAGGAAGCAGGGATCCATGGAAACCCTGAGCTGTCATAGAACCACCATCCATCCCTCCGCTTCCCCGTTGGACCAGGTTCTGGTCCCTGAGGTCAAACGGTCCATCACCTTCACAGGTTCTCTGATTCATTTCCTACCAGTTCTGGTCCGAACAGATCAGAACCACTCATAGCTGGAGCTCAGCCCAGTTAACCCATTTCAGCTTGCACAGCTCAGTTTACTGAAACTGAAAGTTCCCCTCACATCGTCTGAGGTCATGACGTTGGCTCTGCCAGACAGACGGGAATATCTGGAAACATTAAATAGATTTGGAAGAAGACGGATGATGAAGCTTAGAAACAGAAAAGTGTGTTTTGGTTCAGATTTCTCCTGCAGCTTCAGTCCTCATCATTTCTGCTCATTCCCCTCACACACTCTGAGCTGCTCACAGGAATGCTGGGTCACATGAGTGGGCCGGACTGACCTACTTTCAACCAATCGCAGGCCGCCTTTCCGCTCCCCCCCCTGCAGCCCAGTCACATTGAATCTCATGTGCTTCAGAGCTGGAGCAAAACAACAAGGAGGAGAAGACAGGAGAGTGGATTCAAGAAAAGACAGTTAACAGATAGAAAAATAAAACATAAATGAAAGAATAAAAAGCACCAAAGAAATGTAGAAGAAAGGAGGAAACAAGGAGGGAGGAGAAGAACAGGATGGGAAGAAAAAGATGAATGTAAGAAACCAGAAAAGTGAAAGACAAAAGAAATATGAAAAACTAAGAGCATATAGAAATAGATAAGATAGAAGGCGAAGCAAAGAGAGCATCATTTCAGCGCTATCATTTATTTGCGCTCATAAGCGTCATTAGACCTATTTAAGGGTGGCTTCAGTCACCCTTTCTTTGGCATTAGCCACCCTATAATTATTTTGCGATTTATAAAAATATATATATTTTTTCTGTATTTATTTTTTCCTCATATTTTCCCAAAACAAATGCAGTAAAGCACCGAATAAAAGCCATAAAGAAGAAAAGTTAATCTAAACAATCATAGGCGTAACTTCCTTAAGGACTGGTGTGGACATGTCCCCACCAATATTTTGTACACGTATTTTGCTTTCGGTGCTGTGTATATCTGATTAAAACCCCATTCAGGCCGCTCCTCAGAAAGAAAATAAAAAACTTCTCCCCGCTGCTCACCGTCCACAAACCCCGACAAAAAAACTCAGAAAAAAGATTCTGTTGCCTCTCGCTTTCTCCCCATCACCCCCCTCCAACCTCTCCCCATAACATTTGAATTGAAGATATCCGCGGGTGGCGGGTCGGGTTCGGTAGTCATCCTAACGGGTTCGGGCGGGTGCGGGTTGGTAAAACTCGACCCATGCAGGTCTCTAAGCTACACTACATTCAGTATCGTTGCCATAGAAACAGACAACAGCGCCAATATATCAGAATTATACTAAAACACACGCAAATAATTTCCCACATAAAAAACAGGACTTTCAGTCCATTACAGTTTTCCGTTTTTAGAGGGTTGTTTATTTTGCGTTTATTAAGTGATGGCTGTGGTATATTAGCTTTCACTGCTATAAGCTTTCGCAGCAGTGATTGATTAATTTAAACACCTGCTCTACTGATGGTCTATCGGAGTTGGTGTTTAGGTTGAACATAAAGAACACCTTTTATTTGAAGCTTCTTGTAGCTACTGTTTTAATCCCGGCTTTACTTAAAACTTCTTCCTGACTTTGATAGTGTTGCCATTCAGTAGCAAGCACTGCGCCCCTTTTTCTTTTATATGTACACGTTCATTTAAGATTTAGCGTGTTGACAACTCATGAGCAAGCTGCTTTTTGCAATCTAGCAGGAAGGTAAGGATAGGATCTTGCAGGTGTGACGTCACTCTGCAGGGGGTCCAAAGATAAAAGATTTAAACAATTTTGGCATTGGAATTTCAGATTTAAGGGAGTTAGAAAGTTCACTTAGTAAAAGTGCAAATAATAAATCTGATTAGCGATTACTTTTAAGCTGGTTGAACATACTGCGACAGACTGGTGACCTGTCCAGGGTGATCCCACCTCTCACCCAGAACGTGGCTGGAGATATGCACCAGCACCTCCTGATCCCACTGAGGGATAAGGTTAAAGAAAATGGATGGTTGAACATAGTCCGCTCTCCCAGATTCTATCATCAGTATTGATACCCTCAGGGGCGGATTTAGGAAATTTGGGGCCCTAGGCAAAGACAGGCAGGGGGCCCCCTGAGAAGAAAACCCATAAAACAGACCCATTCTACAGATAGAGAAATGTTAATAGAATAGACATCCATTATCTGTTCTAGGTTTTGTCCCTCTCTTCTTGTCCCTTTTTCCTCTCTATTTATCAGCGTTCTGATGGCATTTTAGCCAAAGGATTTTTATCAAAAACATAATTAATGTGAACAAATAAGGATTAGTTGTATTAACCATACATGGAAACAGAGTTTTATGGGGCCCCCAGAACTTGGGGCCCTGGGCAACTGCCTAGTATTGCCTAATGGTAAATCCCCCCTGGATACCCTGCTGGTGGATGTTCTTGACAGAAAGACGGAGTTGCTTAATCATATTCTGCTTAAGGTCCCATAAGATCTTGTCCGAGTCCTGGTTTAAAAGTAAATTAATTTTAAAAAGTGACCCAAAATTGACTGTCAATAAATGTTCTACAAAATTGATATATTTATTTGATTTGTACTGTCTGTTTAGATTTATGTGATATTTTTTGCACAAAATATATAAGTGAATATTGTAACAGTTATGTTTTCAACTGTAAGCATTAAATTGATAAATGTTATTCGCATTTTTTTGGCTTTATCCTTTCCAACAAAAAAAAAAAGGCGTCGCGCAGGTAGCTCCCTTTCCTTATGAGCCGTCCCCACCAACTTTCAACACAAAGTTACACCCTTGTCTTAGACAACGCCTTAGCAGGTGCACTGAAAAAATTCGGCGCGCGCTCTGCGCGCGCATTATATTCTAGGGGCTGAGCCACCCTTGTGTCTTAAACCTAGAGACGCCCCTGGCGCTCAGTCTCATAAATCAAGCTGCCATATTGCCGCAGCTGTAACATCATTTGGGTTTATTGCTCCTGGATTTTTCCCATGGCCCCTCCGTGGCGTTCACTCCGTCTCTAGTCGCTGCTTCTCTACATCAGTTTTGTTTATTGTTCAGATTCGCCTTTCCTCTGTAGAGTCCATCGTTTCTTTTACCTCAAGATGTCCCAGAAAACTAGATATTTATGTTTGGTTGTTTCTGTGTTTATGAGACCTAAATCTGTTTAAAGCAGTTTAATCAAAGAATAATTAGTTCTCAATGAAACAGGTTAGTTTAATTAAAGAACAAAAATATGAGAGACTGAATAAAATGAAGCTAAATTGGATAAGAAATGAATAAGCACTGAACTTAAAGGCGAGAGAAAAGAGTCGGGAGGATTTCTGTTATTAATAAAATCTCATATTTTAATGGAAGTTGTGGCGAATTTATTCCATATATGTGCAGAATTATCTGTTTGACCAAGATTTGAGCTCCATTCATTCATTTTTCTAACACACAGCAAGTAGGGCTGTGTGTCATAAACCATATATGACAGTCTAAGTAACATCTAGTAATAAATCTATAAATCTATTAAAGTTGCTCAACACTGGTTATGATGCCAGAAGTTATGTTTAATCTGCTCCTTAGACCTTCTGCTGTGACTATTTGTAGCTTTGGCAAAGAGTTGAAGAGAAAAACCTTGAACACTCGTCTTCTGCTTGGCTGAGGCTCGGTTGTCGGGGCAACAGTCTCAACAGAGACGCCCAGACGTCCCTACAACCAGACACCTCCTCCAGCTCCTGGGAAGACGAGGAGTTCAGGGAAGAATTCAAAGATTTACGACTTAAACAAGAGCTTAATTTTATACATTTAAATACAAACTTGATTTAATTTTTCTACAGAATGTAGGATTAAAAAAAAACTACTTTTTTTAATAATTCCAGCTCTGAATTTAGATTGCCCACGAGTCTTTCTTACATTCCTGTTTTCATATCAGTCCTTTTCTCTCTATACTTGCTTATATGTTTGAAATGAAGCTTTTTTGCGTCGATGGATCCACTGGAACGTTTGCTCAACGTTCTGCTGCATAGATGTCGCTTCTCTGGGTATTTGCTGTATCTAAACAAAAGGACTGATGGCTGTATGTTTGTCTCAGACATGTTAACCTGTTGTTTCCTGTTCCTCTGATACCATCACATATTTATAGCTGCACTTGTGAACATGAAGTTAAATCAATAGTTGGAGCCGCTGGCCTCTAGCAAGAGGATTATTGGTGCAGCTCGTCCATCTCCAACCCTCACAAACAAACGCTATAAATACAGCCATTCACTTCACACAGACTGTGGAGAAACACCCTGACAGCAGGACTGGAGAGCTAGATTCAGGCCTCGGTTTGGAGTCAGTGTCTGTGGAGGAGCAGGAAGCTGAAGGAGGGAAAGCAAAGATGGTTTTTGATACTGGGAATCCAGGCAGCTGCCCAGGGTGGCAGTAGAAGAATAGAAGGGGCGTCGCAGGATGAAAAATCTACCCTCATTACTTGACTGTTGTGTTCAAACAGCTGGCCTCATTTTATCTGTTTTATTTAAAAATGTTAGCTTGTTCCATTAAAAAATATATTTATTCAATTCACATCATGGCATCTCAGGTCACTTTCCAGTTCACCAGATCATCCAGTCAGATTGATTCAAAGTTTTCTATCTAAGGAAAACCAGCTGATTGCATCGACTCATTGACTCTTCAGCAATCCCTCACACTAAGCATGCTTGTAGCGACAGTGGAGAGGAAAAACTCCCTTTGAACAGGAAGAAACCTCCAGCAGAACCAGGCTCAGTGTGAGCGGCCATCTGCTGAGGCCGACTGGGGTTCAAGGAGACAGAAGCAGACATAGAAAAAGAAGCCTAGATACAAAAGGCAACTGTCAACCAGATCCACAGGCGGCCCCGTCCAGGAAACACACAGCCAGGCAGACGAGCTTCGAGCCAGCTCCCATGTCAGAGGATGAAGAGAGCACATCCAGTTAGTCACCGTCAGAGAAACAGGACTACACTGGAAAACAGGCCAAGCTCCAACATCTAATTGTGACGGCTGCTCAGTAGTGCAGTGCAAGAAGGTTCTGGGTTCGACTCCCAGCCAGGGGTCTTACTGCATGGAGTCTGCATGTTCTCCCTGAGCATGCATGGGTTCTTTCCCGGTACTCCGGCTTCCTCCCAAAGTCCTAAAACATGACTGTTAGATTAATTGGCTTCTCTAGATTCTCCTTAGGTGTGAGTGTGAATGGTTTTCCTGTTTGTCTGTGTTGCCCTGTGATGGACTGGAGACTTGTCCAGGGTGGATCCCGCCTCTCACCAGTAGACAGCTGGCGATAGGCACCAGCACACCTCGTTACCCCAGCTGGGATAAGTGTGATGGACAATAGATGGATGGATCTAATTGCTACATAGTGATGAATGTCAGTAACAGTGTCATGAAGCGAGGGCAGATGGACCCAGTATTCTAGGAGAGAAGTCAGTAGGCAAGTTCAAAACAGGTGGGGGGGGGGGGGGGGGCCGCCCAATCTCAGACACTCTGTAGTGGGAGAAACACAGGTAAGTGACCACGATCATCTGACAAAAGATTATTATCCGAGTTGGTCACTTACCTGGTTTAACAGTCCAGTCCAAGAATGTCCCAGTGCTGCAGTCCCAGAGGTCTTGTAGGAAGCCGATCCTGGTGAGGGATCCAGAACAGACAGATCGGGCAGGATCCAGACTTCCAGGCCTCGTACAGCTCCCTGGCAGGTTCAGAGTCCAGCAGAGTCCGGAAACGTGACCAGGCAGTCACGCACAGGAGCAGACAGGATCAGGTGCAGACGGGGAAGCTCTGTGGAAGAGGGTAGCAGAGACAGGACATGGAACCGGAACTGAATGCAGGAACTTTAAACTGGTCTCCACCTTGGAGCCAAGCTTACTTGGATAAAAACTGAAACTCCGCGCTTATAGAGCCAAAAACCCAGACGACTCAGCAGGGGAGGAACAGTGGACGATCAGGAGACGAGACAAACACAAAACCTTCTTTCACTGGCTGCTAGGATCCAGGACATGAACCTTGGAATCAACATAACAGACAGGCTAACAGAAAAACAGTTAATGATCTGGCCCTGAATGCTCAGGCTGAACTGAATATAAACCAAAGGAAACAGGTGAGAGGAATAAATGATAATTGAGGCAGGGAGGGAAAACGGCAGGTGAAAGGAATGACTAATTAAGGGAGAGCAAACAGGCCAGATCATGACAAACAAACTAAAATGATATTAATTCATAGATTGTATAGGGAAACATGGCTCCCTGTCATCCAGTTTAAAGTGTAACCCTTTTTGGTAAATCTCACATTCAAGATATCCTGTTAATCATAGAGATTTATTCATTAGACCAAATAAATCATTTATTTATAAGTTTAGGTCATTTACTCATATAATTGCTCAACTCTCAACTAAACGATTCAATATCTGCGGTTCAGGTCAAGTCAAAAGCTTTACAATTTGACTGTTTGAAATATAATTTAACCAAATATTTGATAAGAAATAAACATTTCAAATAATAATAATAATAATATAACAATAATAATTCAATATATTTTGAAAGTTTTGTTTTTACCAGAACAACAAGCAAATGAAGCTGGAATTAATAATAATGATGATAATAATTGAACTTTATTGATCTCAAATTGGAGAAATTTAGCTCTGCATGTAACCCGTTCCCTTGGGGGGGGCTGCCATTGTGTGGCGCCCGGGGAGCAGCATGGGGTTTCTTTCTCTCTGTTTCTTTTTTTGATTTGAAATATAAAATGAAACAAGCAGAGGAGAAAATAAGCTAAAAGAAAAAGAGGAAACTGATTCATAACTAGTAAATAAATGAAACCATCAATCAGGGAGACTGAAAAAGGTTGAATACCTGCTGATCTGCAGGTTTTAAAGTTGGGAAAGTGTCCCTGGGAACCAGCTTCAGCCTGCAGGTTTCTAAAATTGGATCAGAAGGTCCTTCCTCTTGTTGTAAAGTGCTTTGCTGTGCAGTGGCCCACACTTAGTGTGGGCGATGCGCTTCTGTCCATTTTTATACGTCTACCTCATATTGCTGGATGTTTATCCACCGGCTCCGGTTTCTTCATCTTCTTCGTGCTTTCAGAGGGAAAGCAGAATAGCAGCACATGATGCAGCAGCAGGAGGAGAATACAGCGACAGCGGAGGCCTGAGAGGCAGGAACCGCTACAGAACTGCTCCTCTGCAGCGATTCGCAGGTTTAATGGAGGATTCGGCAAGCATTTTGGGTCAAACAGCTGAAATTATAATGATTTTTCAAGTCTGAGACAATTTCCAGATCTTTGTGATCTCATTAAATGGAGTCTAAAGTCATTAAATAAATGACTTGGGTCCCCATCTCAGATAAGACCTAATGTCACATGATTTTAAACTCTATGAAAGTCTATATGAATATAAAATAATTTATCTTTATTAAAGTCGATTGGAAACAGAAGCATGGAGACGAATAAACAATAATTCAGATGAATGAAGTTTAATGACAAAGTGCTCAAAAAATGAAAGAAAAACAATGATGCAGAAGATGAACAATAAAAAACTGAATGAAACAGGATCAACTGAGGAAATATAAAGAAAAACTTTATCAGAATTGAACTCAATGGAGTCTCAGCAGGCAAATAAATAATAAAAACAAACCATGAGTAAAATGAGGTAACAGATGAGACCCACTGCGAGAAGAAAGAATACAGAGGGAAGCAGGAACCACACAGTCCTCTGAGGAAAACAAGAAATAATTCATACAAATTTGGATAAAAACACAAATGAAAACAGAATCAAACATCCAGAATATCAGAACATCCTAAGCTTTTATTTTCCTGTGTCTTTGATCATTTTAAAGTCTAGAAATGTTATTTTTTAACAAGGCGGCTGCATATCTAAGATACTCCTCCTCCTTTTCACGCTCAGGGCCGGATTTATCAAGATCCAATTTTGCGTGCAGTAATTTGCGCTCGCAAACTGGAATTTTGCGCCAGGGGCTGAACCATGATTTGCGGGTGATTTAACAAGAGCGATTGCGTAACTAGTGGCAGGTGCAAAACTGTTGGAGACGCCCTATTTAAATGATGGTTTTGTGGTTTGCGGCAAAGTAGTTTGTAGTTTGTGCAAACTAGTGCATTAAAAAATTTTAATCTTACAGTGACCCTCCCACCCCCTCCAAAAAAAGAAATATATATATATATATATATATAAACTTTGGCAACCTTTATTCCCTAAGGTGGTATGTGGCTGAATTTCTACTTCACCGCAGTAAAAAAAAAGAACAAAAAAAAAACCCAGGTGTTTTGTATCGGCCTGTAGAAAAATGCACATACCAAATGGCTCACAAGAAGTGACTGTTGATAAGATGACTGCGCGTATGCATCCCTGCAGCATTGGCATGTTGCTCCACAGGCGCAAGGCGGGAGGTCGGGGTTCTCTCCGGTAGGGCGTCAGGGCGACATGGCAATTAGAACGTCGGACAGCACTTTTGAAAAACGAGATTGGGAGATCCCAGCTCTCGCTGCAACTGTACGCTTGAATGACCCAGATGCAAAAAAGTGCAACGTTGCAAGGAGTTTTGTGATATCTGGTATTGCGTGGGTCCTCCTTGTGGCTGGCTCCAAATCCATTCGGAGTTCCCCCAACAGCTCCAACATGGCAATGCTGGATAAACGATATGGTTTGATGATCGTTTCCTCGTTCATTCCACAAATATTCACACGGAGTGAAAAAATGCGTTCTCTGCGTCTCCTTGCTTCATGTCCATGTCTCCTTCTTGCGACAATAACCGCTGCCATGTGTGCGCAATTACGCATACAGACCATTTGCACCTTCTTTTGAAACGTGTTAAATATAGAGTCAGATACCGTTAGCAAAATTGCTTTCAGGTTTGATAAATCACTTTGCGAGCGCTAAATTAATATATTTACATGTTCTCCTCCCACAAGACGCACTTTTGCGTGTAAACGCCCCATATTGAATATTCATTGCAGAAAAAGTACTAAATAGATAAGAGGCGCTATTTAGCACGTTTTAAAGACCAAATCCTTTTAGCACGCTGTTGATAGATCAGTTTGTACATTTTTTTGCATGCGCAGTGAAATAGCTCACGTTTTAATACACGCAAACCTTTGATAGATCCGGCCCTCAGTCTTCACCTGCTCAGCATCTTTACCTGATTGGATTTTATTTGGAATAACAGACTTTAAAGAGACGCCTGAATTTCCATCTGCAGATCATTGAAGATGAAAATTTATCTTTTCACAACTTTTATTTCACGGCGATATAGAAAACATGGATCCTTCATTAAATAGCTCTAAATTCCAAAAATGTGTTTTCAGATCAAATGAAATATTTCTAGATAAGAAACTGTGAGACGGAGGCCTTGGTTTACAAAAAAATGTCTTTATAATTTTATGTTTTAATATTTGATGTTTGTTCTGTTCAGGGAAATTTTTAAAGATTTCCAACCTTCATAAAAATGTTTATTTTAAATGACCACAGGAACCTCAAGGAACCATAATCTCTCATTAAAGATTATTATCAAACAGAAAATAAAAAAAATACATCAGACTAACAAGAAACTGGGAAAAATTCCTGATTCTCTTTAAGCTTTTAAAGCTGCTATTCTGTAGATTTATTTACGGTGATTTAAAAGGATCAATAAAAAACAAAACAGATTTTAAAGGAACTGAAACATCCTGCAGGAAGGAAGGCTGGAGGAGCGAATCCTGCATCAGACGGCGATGCTGGAGATGACAGTCAGTTCCTACATCTTGGACTCAAAGGATGGACCCTGCTGTGGCTCCTCCCGCTCCCCGTTCAGCTCCGCCTCCGGCGCCGAGGCCTTCTCAGGCGGCTCTGTGCGTTCAGGTAGGCTCCATGAGGTCGTCTTGGTCACATGACTGCCCCGTTCAAGAAAGCAGGTTATTAACAGGTTGATTAAAGTTAATTTAGTTAATTCAGACAATTATTAATCACAGGGTCTTTGTTTTTTCTGCAGCTTGATTTAATTTCACCAAATATCTGATCCAGGAGGATTTAATCCTCCTCTGCTCTCAGCGAACCTCAGTGGTAGAAACATTCTTATATTTCTCACTGTTTTTTATTGAAGTCAAATTGAGAAACATTCAGATCGTTAATGTTCCCTCTTTCTGGGAGACAAATTCCCAGAATGCACTGGGCATGTTTTATCCACCATCTTGCCAAATTCCAGGGAATTAGGAAAAGATTTTGGATGATTGTGGCGTGAATTGCACCTAAATGAAGGAACGCTGCTGTGTTTTGGACCCTGCTGGTTTTGAACAACCTGCTGGGATCTCTACTCGCTGTTCAGGACATCCAGAGTAACGGGAGCGTGTGTGCAGTTCTTCTTACTTGACGAAGTAAACGTCTCCCTCTGCGGTGTAGGCCTGTTCCCAGCCGTAAGGAGGAGCTGCCAGGGAGACATTAACAAGCCTGGGGAGTCACAACTTTCTGAACTAATATTAAACAAAGGAAATGCAGAACTGAAAACATACAAACTAAAATATATATCTCTATATATAGATATATACCTTTTTACAAATGAAACTCTGAATAGTGTGGCCTGAAATTGTCTGTTATACAGAAGGACTTTTCGCTCCAGTTCCAGCTGTAAGTCGTGTCTTTTTTTTACAGAGTGAAGCTGATGTCTGCAGATAAATGCTGAATAGATCAGCTCCACCAGCTTGGATAGAGAATATCTCTGAACATCAGTAAGTCGCTGGAGATTTAGGTGGAGGCATCTCCGGTCTCCCCTTAAATTAGTCCGTGAGGCAGACACCCTGTCTACTTTTAAGGCTAGGCTTAAAACTTTCCTTTTTGATAAAGCTTCTAGTTAGAGTGGCTCAGGTTATCCTGATCTATCTCTATAGTTCTGCTGCTATAGGCTTAGACTGCTGGAGGACATAGGGACCCCTTTTTCATCATTCTGCTTCATTCTATCTCTATTAGAATATGACGGCTGGCCTAATTTCTCATTTCATTCACCTACCCAACTCTGCCCAGTTTCCAATTACTACTCATCTAATCCACCTGCTCCTGCTTCTATTTATACGGCTCAGTCCCAGCAATCATGTCCTGATTATTGAGATCATGGCTGATGCTCTAGTTCATGTTCTCATCCTCTCGGGGGGCAGTGGTTAGAAAGGTTTATAGTGTTTCATAGTGTTCCTTATTTCCTGATCATGTTCGGCCTCTTATCCACTGAGCGTGTCTGTTCCTGTCGTGGCTCAGTGGAGAGAGCAAGTTTTGAGTTCACCGCAGTGTTCCTGATATCCTGCCCTGTTCTGCCTCTCTACCACTGATCTTGCTGGTTTCCATCTTAACGTTCTGCCTGAACTCTCTGCGGAGTCGTGGAAACCTGAACCAGCGTGTTCCTGTCCTCGTTGGTATCCCTGACCAGGCTCCGGACTCCGGGACCTCTGAGCCTTCCTGTTCTGATCTGTTTCCCTGACCGGTCTCAGACTCCTGCTTGCCCTCAAGAAAAGCAGCACTGGCGACACTCAGGACGGCACTCGACACATCTAGTTGGCAGCCCTCCGGCTGAATCGTACCGCGATCTGCGGAGATGGATTGAACTGATAAACCAGGTAAGTGACTCACATGGAAAATCATCCTCAATCAGATTATCATGGTCACTTACCTGGGGTTTTCTCTAATCAGAGTTCCCAGTGATTGGGCCTATTGATGCTCTAGCTCTACTTCTGCCTCTGAGCTTCCAGAGGGGACTTTGATTGACAGGTATCATCTGATTGGACGAGGAAACAACATCAAAAGTAAAATCTTTAAGCAGCCAATTGGAGACCAGTACAGCCTTATAAAGTAGAATTTATACAACTGACTTAACTCTACAAACAGAGTAAAGAACTGCTGCAGATCGAAGGAGAAAAATTTAACCAGCATGCAGCGGCGTCCATCTTGATTGCTGAAGATTTCTGCTGACTCTCCAGCTGCATTTCCTCCTTGAAGGTTGGAAGTTCTACCTTCCAGTATCGGACCCAGCATCATAACACTTTATAATAAGGTAGAATAAGTTGGGTTAACTACTACAGAACACCTAGAGAACTAATAATGGGTAACCAGCTGCTACTTACTGGGGAACACCCAGCCCAGACTTGTTACTGCTTAGTTACCTGGGAAATACAGAGGCTTTGTCCGACTGTGCTCCCTAATCGCTGCAGCTCGCCTAAACGTCGGAGTAGAGCACGCCGTCATCTAGCTGCTGCAGTGGCCACTCACCCACCTGGACCATCAACTGACCGCCCTCAGAGCGTGCCGCTGCACGGCTGTCAGTCAGACGTGGCAATCTGCAGGACCAGGGCCCCCAGGGCCCCTCCCTGTCTCCATTTCTCTGCACTCGCCAAACCTCGCACTTAACCTGGTGTAACACCTGTTCAATAAAAGCCTGTATTTTTTTACCAAAACCTGCAACTAGAGTCACTTTTCACTGTTTACACTTTGTCACAATACTGCCTTTGCACATAAGAACAATTAATGCCAATTTACTGTATTTGCACACATCTGTGAGGATACTCAATCATCCAGGTCATTGTCAAGCTTGAAAAGTCCAGTTTGGACAACTAGAGGTGAAGTTTTCTAGAAGACATTTCTCCTCTCATCCAAGAAGCTCCCTCAGTTCTAACCAGTGGTGGAGAGCTCTGAGATGAATATACTGTAGGTGGAACAAAGAATTAGGGAGGATAAAAGGTGGCTCTGATCCCTCCCACTGGAGCAAGCAAAAAAGGCAGCACATGCAAAGGCAATTGTTGGCAGAGCAAAACGTCCTGCAGCTCCTCTAGAGCAGCAGGAGCAGCAGGAGCAGCAGGAGCAGCGCCTCATGAGTTTCTGAGCATCTGAGGCGCTTCAGAAGCAGCAGCTGCTGGACGCGCCGCATCAACCAATGAGAGAAGCTGATCTGGGAGCTGGCAGGGAGTCAGACGCAGCACTGCTGATGCAGAGCGCTATGATCACTCCTCTGAAACAGTTTATTAACGCCTAAATTAACTTCAAATGTAGAAACCTGCCGGCAGAATATGTTGGCTTTTATTATCCTGCTGCCTGCAGTTTGTAGCACAGACCTGAAAAACGCTAACATCTACTTCCAGCCGCCACCAACAGGAGGGGAAAACCCTGGAGAGGCGAGCGGGCCTGAGGCAGCTGCTGCTGGGGATTCCCAGTGACAGCGCAGCGCCGGTATGTGGGGGTCTGAGCGGCTCCCACAGCTTCTTGATGAACTAACTGCACAGACGATTTTCAGGTGGACTTTACCCACTGATTGCAGCAAATATAGCTGCCATTGTTCCAGGTAAAGAAAGGAGGGTAGCTCCGCCCACCGCGCATCAGACCCACTTTACCACCGTGCAGCTAGAGCAGCAAAGATGCTTCAGAACTAAACTTGGACAAGCATTCTGTGGGTCGTTAACTCCCTGGTGGTTTTGTAAGTAGGTGAATTTTATCTCTTTAAAGTTAAAGTCTAAGATCATCTCCTCTGTTGAGAGATGTTTTTTTCCAGGTTAACAAAGATGGCTTCCTTAACCCCTCTCTCAAACCATCTGTCTTCCTTGGCCAGAATCTGGACTTCGTTGTCCTGAAACGAGCGTCCTTTAGCCTTCAGGTGTAGGTGACCTGCTGAATCCTGTCCTGAGGATAATTCGCAGTTAATCTGCTAATTTTAAAAGTAGCTGGAGTTAAAATACTGATAATAATGATTAAATGTCAGGATGGAAATATTCAGGAAACAGGAGAAAAGCAGAAAGCAGGCGGGTGTTTAATGAACAAGCAGGAGGAAGCGGCACCATGGCTACAGAGGCTGTGAGTTCTGGATGAGTGACAGGTTTGCTGATTAGACCAAACGAATCGGTGAGGAAACCTGAAATAACTGGAAGACTTCAGCGTACAACCAGGATGATCTTAAACCAGTGACTCTGCAGACTAGAAACACTGGAAACTTTAACATTTAGAGCCAGAATATCTTTAATTTAATGACCAGGTCAGATATATTTGATTTGCTTTCTTGTTTATCTTCACAATGATTTCAAGTTTGTTGACAAACTTATTTTACAAAGGATTAAATGTAGAATTTTGATTTCTAATTTTTAATCAAAATAAGTCATAAATCGTCCATGAAAGGACAGTAAAGGAAAGCAAACCGTTACGTTTCAGCAGCCGGACTGAGGGACCAGAAGGACCTGAGGAAGGTGTTTGGTGATGATGATGATGGCTCTCAGAGCAACATGTAATCCATCTTTTAATGGATGCATGGGAATTATGAGTCTGGGATTTTAGGATCTTAGTTTAGGAAAAGAAATTCCCTTAACCAGACATGTTTAATGAAGCAGAATATTTAGCTGTTGGGTGGTTTATTTTTTCCTTACATTTTTCTTTTTGCTTTAAAATGAATCCAGGCTTTTTGCCAGAAGTTACTTTAGTTGACCCAGAACTGCTTCCTCCATTTAATCTTTATCCTCCCAGTTTTAAGCTTGTTTGAGCTTAAAATGAAAGAAAAACGCTAAAAAACTGTCTAAACCAGTTAGAAAATGGTCAGCTCCAGGTTTATGGCGTTTGGAAAACAGCCATATAACAGAGGAAATGTGTAATAAGGAGTTTAATTTAACTGCAGACTGTAAAGTGGATTTCTTCTATGACCATTAGAGAAAGCAGAGTTCCCTTCAGAGCGGAGCTTTAATTATTAACCATCAGAGTTCAGCAGGTTCCTTCAATAACTCCATGTTCTTCTCAGCTCCGCCTCTTCGCTGCTCCTCTGCTGGTAATTCATAAACACCTGACAATCGCTGCTCCGATACCTTCTATCTGAAAGAGTGGATTCAGTTCAGCTGATGTTTGGTTGTTGGGAATCTGAAGCCTGCTGTTGATCATCATGACTCATCTGACTGGTATTAATGGATAAATACCTCACAGAGGCTTTGGCCTGTTTAGTTATCAATTATATAATCTACAATATAATCTGATAATCTGTTGGTTCTTTAACTTTGTCGCGTTATTTAAATCCAAAGCAGCCTTTTGATACAAACCTGATATGAAGTCTCTGCCAGATTTAAATAAAAAGTAAGATCAGAAAATCCTTTCTTTGTTTGTTTTGAACTGAATATTTAAGGAGATTGCTGCTTCAGCCGCTTTCTACAGCCGGCTGAAACTTCATAAGGGAAATAATTCTCAGTCTGTTATATTTCTTCCCTTCTCCTTTGCCTTTGATGAAGAACTAACTTGGTGCGTGATGCTTTCCTCTCCCAGTCTGAGCCGTAAATGCTCAGGCGACCCATCAGTCCTGCTTCTGACGAGAGGAAACAGCTGCTCTGAAAGCTGTGAAAGGTTAACAATCCCCCACACCAGTACATCACACCTGGAATGTGTTGCCTTCAGAGCACCGAGGGCAGAGCTGCAGATGGATGACAGGTCGTCATGGTAACGCTGTCTCCTCTTATCATCTGTAGATGCTGCTGAATATTTTACTTTCTTTTCATGTTCAGTTGATGAGAAATGTGACTTCCTGCTGAGGACAAACAACAGAGACCTTAAATGTGGTGATTTAACAGCGGAGAACGTTGGAGAATGTTTAAGTTTTCATCTTCCTCCGGCGCATCCCTGCTCTCCGGTTGGGTTCTAAGGTTTCCAAACAGGTTAAAAGTCTGCTTTTGACTAACTGCTTGAAGTTTACTCCCCAGTAGCTCTACGGCAGAGGAAGTCCTCCAACCAGCTTTTAGATTTCAAAGCTGAACCTGTTTCTAGGCAACAGGAGAAATTTAATCTGCAGCACAGACCATACAGAAAACTGCAGCCAGGGTCGGTTCAGGCTATAGAAAGTTCTCTCCGTCTGACCGTTTCCCCCCATCAATACATAAATAAAGAGTTTTCAATGCTTTCTTTCAGACATTCTGGACATCATCTCCTGATGTCTGGATCAGCTGCTTCTTCCATAACCTTGATGTCTTCAGTGGTTCTGCTGCCTGTTTGCTTTCACTGCCTTCCTGCTGCCGGGATGGGGAGGGTTGACCAGACATCTGAAACCTCCAGCTTTCTGTAACATCAACTAAACTATCATCAACAAGTGTCGATGTCTCGATCCGTAGAACAGGGCTGACCTACTTTCTGTGTCTCACTCTTCTTCTTCCCTGCTGATAACCTGTGAATGCTGGAGGACATCTGTGAGATTGAGGCGTTGGCAGGACGCCCACGTCCTTCCAGCGACACTCTAAAAGAAATGTAGGTGAAGACAAACTGATCTGACCGACAGAGACGGACTATCGGTAGAGCTGAGAAGCTTTGGGAAGCGGTTCCAGACATGAGACGGTATAAATGAACTGGAAGAGGATTCCCCATCTGCACATCTGGAATGATTCGATGCTGGCAGATAAGAATCCTCCAACATTTAAAGCTAAATCAGCCGTTGTTTCTAAGCCCTACACCACCTACATTTCTGTTCCCTTTGGGATCAATGAAGTCTTTGAGCCAAACTGCATCTAGATTTAAATGTAAATAACAGGCGTCACCAGCTAGCTTACCTAACAGGAGGATTTCTGCTCTCATAGGTTTTAGATCTACAGATAGGTCGGATTACCCTGGGGATCCAGTTCAGGGTGATGACCCGGTTTCTGAGCCACCCGACGCTGTTCAGTTTCAGCTCCTTTATTTCATGGAGGGTTAAAACGTCATAAAATGTTTCATTAACAGCTAACAGGTTCTGCAGTTAACAGAAATCAGCGTCATGAAAATGGCAGATTTCTAAAACAAAGTGTTGAGATCCAAACATCCTGAATTGGAAAGAAGAATTTCTCTGAGAACAGGAAGATCCCAGAGATTAGTGATGATCTAACATCAAAGCTTTTATTTGCTTTTACTTATCAAATGTAATAAACATTCTTTTACATTCTCATTAAATTGGATTAAAATAATTGAGAGGGAAAATTGTGGCACACTTTGATTTTTGTATTTATTTTGTCTGATATGACTCTCTTGGTGACATGGAAGTTAACTCTCTAGCAGGTGTTTATCTATAGATCCATCAACACACCATGGATCCATCCGCCAACCAGGAGAGCTCTCAGTGTGACTGTCTGATAAACGTCTTTGTCTTCAGACTGAGCAGAGCGGTTGATCTGCTGACTGTAGGCGCTCCATCCGCTGCAGAACGCTGAGAAGATCTGTGAGACGTAGACACTGGTCGGGTCGATTATCTACTAAACTATCTCTGTCCTGCTCTTTTCGGACCAAAACCTCATGATACCTTCAGACACTCAATACCTCCTAAATATCATTTTAATCATTTTCACTTGGTTTATGTAAAAGATCAAACTTGAACCAAACGTCAGACACTTGTATGCTGTTTGCAGAGATGGCAAAAGTACTCACTTTCCATACTTGAGTAAAAGTACAGACACTTGTGTTAAAAAATACTCTGGTAAAAGTGGAAGTACTGATTAAACTTCTTTACTCAAGTAAAAGCAACAAAGTACAGGCTCGTAAATTTACTTAAAGTATAAAAGTAAAAGTAGAAACCACTTTTTTCATGCCGTTGCCTACATTTTAAATGGATGTCTGCCAATAGGACTAGATCTCTGCTGTGTTCATTTTCAATCATCTCGTCGTCCATGCTACTATGCTAACGCCACCGCCACCAAGCTGCAATGATTTGCCGCCAATGAATACCGCCGAATCTGTCGATTCATCTTGTAGTGGTGCGTCAAATGCAACGTAGATTCCCATCCAATTAGATTGAATTTGGTATTGATGACATGAAAAATAATAACGGTAACTCCATTGAAATGATTCAAAACTAAAGTAACGAGCTAATTTTTTAAAATGTAAGGAATAGAAGTAAAAACTTGCCATAAAAATAAGTAGTAAAGTAAAGTAAAAATATCAGAAAAATCTACTTGAGTACAGTAACAAAGTATTTGTACTTTGTTACTTCCCATCTCTGGCTGTTTGCAGTATCAGCACCACGGACAGCACCTCCTCTCCTTCCATTTGAACACATTTTAAAATCCCACGGATAGAAAATATTATAGTCTACATCAGCTGTAAATCAGGACATCATTCAGTCTAAATGATTGTTGGAGTTGAGATGAGATTAGCAGATTAAACAGATTAAAGATCAACCAGAACAGGGTGGTTCACGTCACACTGCTTCAACCAAGCACCTTAACTGTGGATTCCTGCTTTTATTGGGTTTGTCTGAAGGTTTCTGCTTTAAGCTTTTCCTTCTGAAGCTCAAATTCTTTTTGTTTCCTTCTGATTAGGATCATCAGACGCCTCACTGAGAGCTGAATCGGATCCTTTGGTCACATTAACTCCATCCCAAGCCTGAGTTGGTGGAACACAAAGAAAAAAAATGAGCCACACTGACGATGTGTTCCCTTTTCCTTCGTAGAATCATTCAATTTATTTACTGAACTTGTTTCTGTAAATAAAAATATGTTTTTGGGGATAAAACCAAACTAAAAAATCTTCCCACCTGGACTCGTTTTATGGGATTTTAGTCATAATACCCCAAACCATCGAAGCTCAGCAGCTTGTTGGTCCCAAACAGGACAGGATGACATGAAGTTTTATAATTTTTTCTTCAAATCAAAATATTTATTTCATTGGATGATATCAATCACAGCCCAGCTGGTCAAACAGGACAACAGCTTCACGAAGCTAATCCTGGTAACAAAACAACAACATGAATCTGAAAATTTACTCCAAAAGGATCAAACAGCTGATAACGCCAGATGGGAAGGAAACATTCCCATTTTTCCAGCTTCCTCCCCCCGGAGCGTTGGTGAGGGAATCAGATGAGAAGGGTTTCTCCTCCTGCTTCGTTTTCGGGGCTAATCTACTGCACTAAGACGAGCGTTCAGCCTCTGAGACACAAAGCTACACACTGAGCAGCTAACAGTTACAGGAAGTTACAGAAACTTGGCGTGTGGAGTCTGGGTGGAGTGGCAGCTACACGATATGGCAACCATTTGAACATTGATGCTGAGGTCTCCGATCTATAAGTCCATGAAGGGGCTACAGAAGATGGGAGGGAGTTAGGTCTACACCAACGTTAGAGGAGTTCCACCTGCAGACTGATCAGAAACGTTCCCATCAGACAGCGGTTTTCCCAGCATGTTAACGTGCAGGAAACTGTCTGCAGGTTAAAGCGCCAGAATGCAGCCGTCCAGCTTCGCTAAAACAAACGCGTCATGCAGGTTTGCTGAAGGAGTCCGTTAGCAGGAGGTGAGGAGATGAGGAGGAGAATTAAGAGTCTGCTGAAGTCCTGCTGATGCCTCAGAGATTTTGGTCTCCCGTAGCAGGTTCTCCCTAGAAGGTCAGCACTGAAACGGGGAAGAGAGTCACTGGCAGAGGCAGCTTTCAGCTTCATCCAGGGGGGTTGGCATGCAGGGCAGCACAGAGACAGAGAGGAGGAGGAGCAGGAGGAGGAGAAGCAGACCTCTCACTTACAGTCCACCTCCAGGATGGCTCTGATGGACCGCGTCAGTTCTTTGGCCTCCTGAGCGAGAGTGGCTGCAGTCCACGGACTTTTCCTGTAGCGCGGAGGAACGGCGTGAGACGATGAGCCGGCTTTAACGTCACCAGAGCTGCGAAGACAGAGAAGACGAGTCAGAGGAGGAGAAACTACAAAAAACGGTTAAACTGAGTTTAAGCTGCCGAGCAAGTTTAGATCAGAGGAAAACATTGGAAAAAAATAACCTTCAGGAAATTAGATGGAAACTTTATAAAGATAAAGTAAACAGAGAGAGAAATAAGTGAAACATCATGACTGTAGGGGCGTTTCCCTTCCAACGTTCCCTGGATCCATTCCGGCTGTTGCTTCTTCACAGGAAGGTTCAGGGCTGGAGCTCAAACCTGGAGCTCAAACCTGGAGCTCAGGGCTGGAGATCAAACCTGGAGCTCGAACCTGGAGCTCAGGGCTGGAGCTCGAACCTGGAGCTCAGGGCTGAAGCTCAGGGCTGGAGCTCAAACCTGGAGCTCAGGGCTGAAGCTCAGGGCTGGAGCTCAAACCTGGAGCTCAGGGCTGAAGCTCAGGGCTGGAGCTCAAACCTGGAGCTCAAACCTGGAGCTCGAACCTGGAGCTTGAACCTGGAGCTCAGGGCTGAAGCTCAGGGCTGGAGCTCAAACCTGGAGCTCAGGGCTGAAGCTCAGGGCTGGAGCTCAAACCTGGAGCTCAGGGCTGAAGCTCAGGGCTGGAGCTCAAACCTGGAGCTCAAACCTGGAGCTCAAACCTGGAGCTCGAACCTGGAGCTTGAACCTGGAGCTTGAACCTGGAGCTCAGGGCTGGAGCTCAAACCTGGAGCTCAGGGCTGAAGCTCAGGGCTGGAGCTCAGGGCTGGAGCTCAGGGCTGGAGCTCAGGGCTGGAGCTCAAACCTGGAGCTCAGGGCTGAAGCTCAGGGCTGGAGCTCAGGGCTGGAGCTCAGGGCTGGAGCTCAGGGCTGGAGCTCAAACCTGGAGCTCGAACCTGGAGCTCGAACCTGGAGCTCGAACCTGGAGCTCAGGGCTGGAGCTCAGGGCTGGAGATCAAACCTGGAGCTCGAACCTGGAGCTCGAACCTGGAGCTCAGGGCTGGAGCTCAAACCTGGAGCTCAGGGCTGGAGATCAAACCTGGAGCTCAGGGCTGGAGCTCAAACCTGGAGCTCAGGGCTGGAGATCAAACCTGGAGCTCAAACCTGGAGCTCGAACTTGGAGCTCGAACCTGGAGCTCAGGGCTGGAGCTCAAACCTGGAGCTCAAACCTGGAGCTCGAACTTGGAGCTTGAACCTGGAGCTCAGGGCTGGAGATCAAACCTGGAGCTCAGGGCTGGAGATCAAACCTGGAGCTCAGGGCTGGATATCAAACCTGGAGCTCAAACCTGGAGCTCGAACCTGGAGCTCAGGGCTGGAGATCAAACCTGGAGCTCAGGGCTGGATATCAAACCTGGAGCTCAAACCTGGAGCTCGAACCTGGAGCTCAGGGCTGGAGCTCGAACCTGGAGCTCAGGGCTGGAGCTCAAACCTGGAGCTCAGGGCTGGAGCTAAAACCTGGAGCTCAAACCTGGAGCTCAGGGCTGGAGCTCAAACCTGGAGCTCAAACCTGGAGCTCAAACCTGGAGCTCAAACCTGGAGCTCAGGGCTGGAGCTCAGGGCTGGAGATCAAACCTGGAGCTCAAACCTGGAGCTCAGGGCTGGAGATCAAACCTGGAGCTCAAACCTGGAGCTCAGGGCTGGAGCTCAGGGCTGGAGATCAAACCTGGAGCTCAGGGCTGGAGCTCAGGGCTGGAGATCAAACCTGGAGCTCAAACCTGGAGCTCAAACCTGGAGCTCAGGGCTGGAGATCAAACCTGGAGCTCAAACCTGGAGCTCAGGGCTGGAGCTCAGGGCTGGAGATCAAACCTGGAGCTCAGGGCTGGAGCTCAAACCTGGAGCTCAGGGCTGGAGATCAGGCCTGGAGCTCGAACCTGGAGCTCAGGGCTGGAGCTCAGGGCTGGAGATCAAACCTGGAGCTCAGGGCTGGAGCTCAAACCTGGAGCTCAGGGCTGGAGATCAGGCCTGGAGCTCGAACCTGGAGCTCAAACCTGGAGCTCAGGGCTGGAGCTCGAACCTGGAGCTCAGGGCTGGAGCTCAGGCCTGGAGCTCAGGGCTGGAGATCAAACCTGGAGCTCAAACCTGGAGCTCAGGGCTGGAGATCAAACCTGGAGCTCAAACCTGGAGCTCAGGGCTGGAGCTCGAACCTGGAGCTCAGGGCTGGAGCTCAAACCTGGAGCTCAGGGCTGGAGCTAAAACCTGGAGCTCAAACCTGGAGCTCAGGCCTGGAGCTCAGGGCTGGAGCTCAAACCTGGAGCTCAGGGCTGGAGCTCAGGGCTGGAGCTCAAACCTGGAGCTCAGGGCTGGAGCTCGAACCTGGAGCTCAGGGCTGGAGCTCAAACCTGGAGCTCAGGGCTGGAGATCAAACCTGGAGCTCAAACCTGGAGCTCAGGGCTGGAGCTCAAACCTGGAGCTCAGGGCTGGAGCTCAAACCTGGAGCTCAGGGCTGGAGATCAAACCTGGAGCTCAAACCTGGAGCTCGAACTTGGAGCTTGAACCTGGAGCTCAGGGCTGGAGATCAAACCTGGAGCTCAGGGCTGGAGCTCAGGGCTGGAGATCAAACCTGGAGCTCAAACCTGGAGCTCAGGGCTGGAGCTCAAACCTGGAGCTCAGGGCTGGAGCTCAGGGCTGGAGATCAAACCTGGAGCTCGAACCTGGAGCTCAGGGCTGGAGCTCAAACCTGGAGCTCAGGGCTGGATATCAAACCTGGAGCTCAAACCTGGAGCTCAAACCTGGAGCTCAGGGCTGGAGATCAAACCTGGAGCTCAGGGCTGGATATCAAACCTGGAGCTCAAACCTGGAGCTCGAACCTGGAGCTCAGGGCTGGAGCTCGAACCTGGAGCTCAGGGCTGGAGCTCAAACCTGGAGCTCAGGGCTGGAGCTAAAACCTGGAGCTCAAACCTGGAGCTCAGGGCTGGAGCTCAAACCTGGAGCTCAAACCTGGAGCTCAAACCTGGAGCTCAAACCTGGAGCTCAGGGCTGGAGCTAAAACCTGGAGCTCAAACCTGGAGCTCAGGGCTGGAGCTCAAACCTGGAGCTCAAACCTGGAGCTCAAACCTGGAGCTCAGGGCTGGAGCTCAGGGCTGGAGCTCAAACCTGGAGCTCAGGGCTGGAGCTCAGGGCTGGAGATCAAACCTGGAGCTCAAACCTGGAGCTCAAACCTGGAGCTCAGGGCTGGAGATCAAACCTGGAGCTCAGGGCTGGAGCTCAAACCTGGAGCTCAGGGCTGGAGATCAGGCCTGGAGCTCGAACCTGGAGCTCAGGGCTGGAGCTCAGGGCTGGAGCTCAAACCTGGAGCTCAAACCTGGAGCTCAGGGCTGGAGCTCAAACCTGGAGCTCAGGGCTGGAGCTCAAACCTGGAGCTCAAACCTGGAGCTCAGGGCTGGAGCTCAAACCTGGAGCTCAGGGCTGGAGATCAGGCCTGGAGCTCAGGGCTGGAGATCAGGCCTGGAGCTCAGGGCTGGAGATCAAACCTGGAGCTCAGGGCTGGAGATCAAACCTGGAGCTCAAACCTGGAGCTCAGGGCTGGAGATCAAACCTGGAGCTCAAACCTGGAGCTCAGGGCTGGAGCTCAAACCTGGAGCTCAGGGCTGGAGCTCAAACCTGGAGCTCAGGGCTGGAGATCAGGCCTGGAGCTCAGGGCTGGAGATCAAACCTGGAGCTCAGGGCTGGAGATCAAACCTGGAGCTCAGGGCTGGAGATCAAACCTGGAGCTCAAACCTGGAGCTCAGGGCTGGAGCTCAAACCTGGAGCTCAGGGCTGGAGATCAAACCTGGAGCTCAAACCTGGAGCTCAGGGCTGGAGCTCAAACCTGGAGCTCAGGGCTGGAGCTCAAACCTGGAGCTCAAACCTGGAGATCAGGCCTGGAGCT
This sequence comes from Cyprinodon tularosa, assembly GCF_016077235.1. Taxonomy (NCBI): domain Eukaryota; kingdom Metazoa; phylum Chordata; class Actinopteri; order Cyprinodontiformes; family Cyprinodontidae; genus Cyprinodon; species Cyprinodon tularosa. The sequence continues at coordinate 37,273 of NW_024038369.1, forward strand.
CAGGGCTGGAGATCGAACCTGGAGCTCAGGGCTGGAGCTCAGGCCTGGAGCTCAGGGCTGGAGATCAAACCTGGAGCTCAAACCTGGAGCTCAAACCTGGAGCTCAAACCTGGAGCTCAGGGCTGGAGCTCGAACCTGGAGCTCAGGGCTGGAGCTCAGGCCTGGAGCTCAGGGCTGGAGATCAAACCTGGAGCTCAAACCTGGAGATCAGGCCTGGAGCTCAGGGCTGGAGATCGAACCTGGAGCTCAGGGCTGGAGCTCAGGCCTGGAGCTCAGGGCTGGAGATCAAACCTGGAGCTCAAACCTGGAGATCAAACCTGGAGCTCAAACCTGGAGCTCAGGGCTGGAGATCAAACCTGGAGCTCAAACCTGGAGCTCAGGGCTGGAGCTCAAACCTGGAGCTCAGGGCTGGAGCTAAAACCTGGAGCTCAAACCTGGAGCTCAGGCCTGGAGCTCAGGGCTGGAGCTCAAACCTGGAGCTCAGGGCTGGAGCTCGAACCTGGAGCTCAGGGCTGGAGCTCAAACCTGGAGCTCAGGGCTGGAGATCAAACCTGGAGCTCAGGGCTGGAGATCAAACCTGGAGCTCAAACCTGGAGCTCAGGGCTGGAGCTCGAACCTGGAGCTCAGGGCTGGAGATCAAACCTGGAGCTCAAACCTGGAGCTCGAACTTGGAGCTTGAACCTGGAGCTCAGGGCTGGAGATCAAACCTGGAGCTCAGGGCTGGAGCTCAGGGCTGGAGATCAAACCTGGAGCTCAAACCTGGAGCTCAGGGCTGGAGCTCAAACCTGGAGCTCAGGGCTGGAGCTCAGGGCTGGAGATCAAACCTGGAGCTCGAACCTGGAGCTCAGGGCTGGAGCTCAAACCTGGAGCTCAGGGCTGGATATCAAACCTGGAGCTCAGGGCTGGAGCTCAAACCTGGAGCTCAGGGCTGGAGATCAAACCTGGAGCTCAGGGCTGGATATCAAACCTGGAGCTCAAACCTGGAGCTCGAACCTGGAGCTCAGGGCTGGAGCTCGAACCTGGAGCTCAGGGCTGGAGCTCAAACCTGGAGCTCAGGGCTGGAGCTAAAACCTGGAGCTCAAACCTGGAGCTCAGGGCTGGAGCTCAAACCTGGAGCTCAAACCTGGAGCTCAAACCTGGAGCTCAAACCTGGAGCTCAGGGCTGGAGCTAAAACCTGGAGCTCAAACCTGGAGCTCAGGGCTGGAGCTCAAACCTGGAGCTCAAACCTGGAGCTCAAACCTGGAGCTCAGGGCTGGAGCTCAGGGCTGGAGCTCAAACCTGGAGCTCAGGGCTGGAGCTCAGGGCTGGAGATCAAACCTGGAGCTCAAACCTGGAGCTCAAACCTGGAGCTCAGGGCTGGAGATCAAACCTGGAGCTCAAACCTGGAGCTCAGGGCTGGAGCTCAGGGCTGGAGATCAAACCTGGAGCTCAGGGCTGGAGCTCAAACCTGGAGCTCAGGGCTGGAGATCAGGCCTGGAGCTCGAACCTGGAGCTCAGGGCTGGAGCTCAGGGCTGGAGATCAAACCTGGAGCTCAAACCTGGAGCTCAGGGCTGGAGCTCAAACCTGGAGCTCAGGGCTGGAGCTCAAACCTGGAGCTCAGGGCTGGAGATCAGGCCTGGAGCTCAGGGCTGGAGATCAAACCTGGAGCTCAGGGCTGGAGATCAAACCTGGAGCTCAAACCTGGAGCTCAGGGCTGGAGATCAAACCTGGAGCTCAAACCTGGAGCTCAGGGCTGGAGCTCAAACCTGGAGCTCAGGGCTGGAGCTCAAACCTGGAGCTCAGGGCTGGAGATCAGGCCTGGAGCTCAGGGCTGGAGATCAAACCTGGAGCTCAGGGCTGGAGATCAAACCTGGAGCTCAGGGCTGGAGATCAAACCTGGAGCTCAAACCTGGAGCTCAGGGCTGGAGATCAAACCTGGAGCTCAGGGCTGGAGATCAAACCTGGAGCTCAGGGCTGGAGATCAAACCTGGAGCTCAGGGCTGGAGATCAAACCTGGAGCTCAAACCTGGAGCTCAGGGCTGGAGATCAAACCTGGAGCTCAAACCTGGAGCTCAGGGCTGGAGCTCAAACCTGGAGCTCAGGGCTGGAGCTCAAACCTGGAGCTCAGGGCTGGAGATCAGGCCTGGAGCTCAGGGCTGGAGATCAGGCCTGGAGCTCAGGGCTGGAGATCAAACCTGGAGCTCAGGGCTGGAGATCAAACCTGGAGCTCAAACCTGGAGCTCAGGGCTGGAGATCAAACCTGGAGCTCAAACCTGGAGCTCAGGGCTGGAGCTCAAACCTGGAGCTCAGGGCTGGAGCTCAAACCTGGAGCTCAGGGCTGGAGATCAGGCCTGGAGCTCAGGGCTGGAGATCAAACCTGGAGCTCAGGGCTGGAGATCAAACCTGGAGCTCAGGGCTGGAGATCAAACCTGGAGCTCAAACCTGGAGCTCAGGGCTGGAGCTCAAACCTGGAGCTCAGGGCTGGAGATCAAACCTGGAGCTCAAACCTGGAGCTCAGGGCTGGAGCTCAAACCTGGAGCTCAGGGCTGGAGCTCAAACCTGGAGCTCAAACCTGGAGCTCAAACCTGGAGATCAGGCCTGGAGCTCAGGGCTGGAGATCGAACCTGGAGCTCAGGGCTGGAGCTCAGGCCTGGAGCTCAGGGCTGGAGATCAAACCTGGAGCTCAAACCTGGAGCTCAAACCTGGAGCTCAAACCTGGAGCTCAGGGCTGGAGCTCGAACCTGGAGCTCAGGGCTGGAGCTCAGGCCTGGAGCTCAGGGCTGGAGATCAAACCTGGAGCTCAAACCTGGAGATCAGGCCTGGAGCTCAGGGCTGGAGATCGAACCTGGAGCTCAGGGCTGGAGCTCAGGCCTGGAGCTCAGGGCTGGAGATCAAACCTGGAGCTCAAACCTGGAGATCAAACCTGGAGCTCAAACCTGGAGCTCAGGGCTGGAGATCAAACCTGGAGCTCAAACCTGGAGCTCAGGGCTGGAGCTCAAACCTGGAGCTCAGGGCTGGAGCTAAAACCTGGAGCTCAAACCTGGAGCTCAGGCCTGGAGCTCAGGGCTGGAGCTCAAACCTGGAGCTCAGGGCTGGAGCTCGAACCTGGAGCTCAGGGCTGGAGCTCAAACCTGGAGCTCAGGGCTGGAGATCAAACCTGGAGCTCAGGGCTGGAGATCAAACCTGGAGCTCAAACCTGGAGCTCAGGGCTGGAGCTCGAACCTGGAGCTCAGGGCTGGAGCTCAGGCCTGGAGCTCAGGGCTGGAGATCAAACCTGGAGCTCAAACCTGGAGCTCAGGGCTGGAGATCAAACCTGGAGCTCAAACCTGGAGCTCAGGGCTGGAGCTCAAACCTGGAGCTCAGGGCTGGAGCTAAAACCTGGAGCTCAAACCTGGAGCTCAGGCCTGGAGCTCAGGGCTGGAGCTCAAACCTGGAGCTCAGGGCTGGAGCTCGAACCTGGAGCTCAGGGCTGGAGCTCAAACCTGGAGCTCAGGGCTGGAGATCAAACCTGGAGCTCAAACCTGGAGCTCAGGGCTGGAGCTCAAACCTGGAGCTCAGGGCTGGAGCTCAGGGCTGGAGATCAAACCTGGAGCTCAGGGCTGGAGATCAAACCTGGAGCTCAAACCTGGAGCTCAGGGCTGGAGCTCAAACCTGGAGCTCAGGGCTGGAGCTCAGGGCTGGAGCTCAAACCTGGAGCTCAGGGCTGGAGATCAAACCTGGAGCTCAGGGCTGGAGATCAAACCTGGAGCTCAAACCTGGAGCTCAGGGCTGGAGCTCAAACCTGGAGCTCAGGGCTGGAGCTCAGGGCTGGAGCTCAAACCTGGAGCTCAAACCTGGAGCTCAGGCCTGGAGCTCAGGGCTGGAGCTCAAACCTGGAGCTCGAACCTGGAGCTCAAACCTGGAGCTCAGGGCTGGAGCTCGAACCTGGAGCTCAGGGCTGGAGCTCAGGCCTGGAGCTCAGGCCTGACGAACATGAGGAAGCAGGTTCAGTGTTGAACACCCTCCTGACATGTTCTCCCAGGGCATCTGGGGTTTCTCCAAACATGTTGGGTCTGTGCTGGGTGCATCGATTCCCTGCTCCTGTGACGGCCTCAGAGTGAGGACAATGTTCTCCTTCACTGGTGACATGTGGGTGTTTCTGCCTCTCAGCCAATGATCGATGGTGATGGAGGAACATGGAGCTGCTCCTCCATTCTTCCATCCATCCCAGCCTCTGATAGGAACATGAAGCCTGAGATGTTTCCAGCTCTGAGAGCCTCACTGTTCACTTCTCCAAGCATCTTTCTTCTCTTTGAGTCCAAACAGCTCCAATCTGTCTCCTCTGAACATCAACTCTCTTCCAGGAGGAACTCTGGATGCCAGGATGACATGAGGGTGATCAATGAACATCTGGATGTCCATACCTTGGCGATTCCTGAACATCCTGACTGACTGTCCTTCTGACTCATCAGGGTAAACCAGGAACACATCTGCAGCACCAGACCTCAGGACGGGTAGTTTGGACCAAACATCTCAGAATCTGTAGTTGTTGTTTCCAAAGGTTTCTCCCTGCTTGTATGAATCTAGAACCCGTTTCCCTCCAGATCTTTGCAGAGTACCGGCCAATCACGTGGCTGTTTTCAAAAAGATAATCAGGGTGCTGTGAAGGACAGCAGCTTGATTCAAACATGATCAGTAATTTGATTTTTCAGGAGCATGAAGTGATGCAGTGAGCTTCTTTCATTCAGCCATCTTTACTCTCGACTTTCTGAAGTCGGCATATTTTATTCTTCATTTCCTACAAATCTGATGAGACGTTTCTGAGAGCGACTCATTTTGATTCTGCACTGACCCACAGAGACCACTGACCCACAGAGACCGCTGACCCACAGAGACCGCTGACCCACAGAGACCACTGACCCACAGAGACCGCTGACCCACAGAGACCGCTGACCCACAGAGACCACTGACCCACAGAGACCGCTGACCCACAGTGACCGCTGACCCACAGAGACCGCTGACCCACAGAGACCGCTGACCCACAGAGACCACTGACCCACAGTGACCGCTGACCCACAGAGACCGCTGACCCACAGAGACCACTGACCCACAGAGACCGCTGACCCACAGAGACCGCTGACCCACAGTGACCGCTGACCCACAGAGACCGCTGACCCACAGAGACCACTGACCCACAGAGACCGCTGACCCACAGTGACCGCTGACCCACAGAGACCGCTGACCCACAGTGACCGCTGACCCACAGTGACCGCTGACCCACAGAGACCGCTGACCCACAGAGACCGCTGACCCACAGTGACCGCTGACCCACAGAGACCGCTGACCCACAGAGACCGCTGACCCACAGAGACCACTGACCCACAGAGACCACTGACCCACAGTGACCGCTGACCCACAGTGACCGCTGACCCACAGAGACCACTGACCCACAGTGACCGCTGACCCACAGAGACCGCTGACCCACAGAGACCACTGACACACAGTGACCGCTGACCCACAGAGACCGCTGACACACAGTGACCGCTGACCCACAGAGACCACTGACCCACAGAGACCACTGACCCACAGTGACCGCTGACCCACAGTGACCGCTGACCCACAGAGACCGCTGACCCACAGTGACCGCTGACCCACAGTGACCGCTGACACACAGTGACCGCTGACACACAGAGACCGCTGACCCACAGAGACCGCTGACCCACAGAGACCGCTGACCCACAGAGACCGCTGACCCACAGTGACCGCTGACCCACAGAGACCACTGACACACAGTGACCGCTGACCCACAGAGACCACTGACACACAGTGACCGCTGACCCACAGAGACCACTGACCCACAGAGACCGCTGACCCACAGTGACCGCTGACCCACAGAGACCACTGACCCACAGAGACCGCTGACCCACAGAGACCGCTGACCCACAGAGACCACTGACCCACAGAGACCGCTGACCCACAGTGACCGCTGACCCACAGTGACCGCTGACCCACAGAGACCACTGACCCACAGAGACCACTGACCCACAGTGACCACTGACCCACAGAGACCACTGACCCACAGAGACCGCTGACCCACAGAGACCACTGACCCACAGAGACCGCTGACCCACAGAGACCGCTGACCCACAGTGACCGCTGACCCACAGAGACCACTGACCCACAGTGACCGCTGACCCACAGAGACCACTGACCCACAGTGACCGCTGACCCACAGTGACCGCTGACCCACAGTGACCGCTGACCCACAGAGACCGCTGACCCACAGTGACCGCTGACCCACAGTGACCGCTGACCCACAGAGACCGCTGACCCACAGTGACCGCTGACCCACAGTGACCGCTGACCCACAGTGACCGCTGACCCACAGAGACCGCTGACCCACAGAGACCGCTGACCCACAGAGACCACTGACCCACAGTGACCGCTGACCCACAGAGACCACTGACCCACAGTGACCGCTGACCCACAGTGACCGCTGACCCACAGAGACCGCTGACCCACAGAGACCGCTGACCCACAGAGACCGCTGACCCACAGAGACCGCTGACCCACAGAGACCACTGACCCACAGAGACCACTGACCCACAGTGACCACTGACCCACAGTGACCGCTGACCCACAGAGACCGCTGACCCACAGAGACCACTGACCCACAGAGACCGCTGACCCACAGTGACCGCTGACCCACAGTGACCGCTGACCCACAGTGACCGCTGACCCACAGTGACCGCTGACCCACAGAGACCGCTGACCCACAGTGACCGCTGACCCACAGTGACCGCTGACCCACAGAGACCAGACCACTGAGCCACAGTGACCGCTGACCCACAGAGACCGCTGACCCACAGTGACCGCTGACCCACAGAGACCAGACCACTGAGCCACAGTGACCGCTGACCCACAGAGACCGCTGACCCACAGTGACCGCTGACCCACAGTGACCGCTGACCCACAGAGACCGCTGACCCACAGTGACCGCTGACCCACAGTGACCGCTGACCCACAGAGACCAGACCACTGAGCCACAGTGACCGCTGACCCACAGTGACCGCTGACCCACAGAGACCGCTGACCCACAGTGACCGCTGACCCACAGTGACCGCTGACACACAGTGACCGCTGACCCACAGAGACCACTGACCCACAGTGACCGCTGACCCACAGTGACCGCTGACCCACAGAGACCGCTGACCCACAGTGACCGCTGACCCACAGAGACCGCTGACCCACAGTGACCGCTGACACACAGTGACCGCTGACACACAGAGACCGCTGACCCACAGAGACCACTGACCCACAGAGACCGCTGACCCACAGAGACCGCTGACCCACAGTGACCGCTGACCCACAGAGACCACTGACCCACAGTGACCGCTGACCCACAGAGACCACTGACCCACAGTGACCGCTGACACACAGTGACCGCTGACCCACAGAGACCGCTGACCCACAGAGACCACTGACCCACAGAGACCGCTGACCCACAGAGACCGCTGACCCACAGTGACCGCTGACCCACAGAGACCACTGACCCACAGTGACCGCTGACCCACAGAGACCAGACCACTGAGCCACAGTGACCGCTGACACACAGAGACCGCTGACCCACAGAGACCAATGACCGCTGAGCCACAGAGACCGCTGACCCACAGTGACCGCTGACCCACAGAGACCACTGACCCACAGTGACCAGACCGCTGAGCCACAGAGACCACTGACCCACAGAGACCAGACCGCTGACCCACAGAGACCGCTGACCCACAGTGACCGCTGACCCACAGAGACCGCTGACCCACAGAGACCACTGACCCACAGTGACCGCTGAGCCACAGAGACCGCTGACCCACAGAGACCAGACCACTGAGCCACAGAGACCGCTGACCCACAGTGACCGCTGACACACAGAGACCGCTGACCCACAGAGACCACTGACCCACAGTGACCGCTGACCCACAGTGACCGCTGACCCACAGTGACCGCTGACCCACAGAGACCGCTGACCCACAGAGACCGCTGACCCACAGAGACCGCTGACCCACAGAGACCGCTGACCCACAGAGACCGCTGACCCACAGTGACCGCTGACCCACAGAGACCGCTGACCCACAGTGACCGCTGACACACAGAGACCGCTGACCCACAGAGACCACTGACCCACAGTGACCGCTGACCCACAGTGACCGCTGACCCACAGTGACCGCTGACCCACAGAGACCGCTGACCCACAGTGACCGCTGACCCACAGTGACCGCTGACCCACAGAGACCACTGACCCACAGTGACCGCTGACCCACAGTGACCGCTGACCCACAGTGACCGCTGACCCACAGAGACCGCTGACCCACAGAGACCACTGACCCACAGTGACCGCTGACCCACAGAGACCACTGACCCACAGTGACCGCTGACCCACAGTGACCGCTGACCCACAGAGACCACTGACCCACAGTGACCGCTGACCCACAGTGACCGCTGACCCACAGTGACCACTGACCCACAGTGACCACTGACCCACAGAGACCGCTGACCCACAGTGACCGCTGACCCACAGAGACCACTGACCCACAGTGACCGCTGACCCACAGAGACCGCTGACCCACAGTGACCGCTGACCCACAGAGACCACTGACCCACAGAGACCGCTGACCCACAGTGACCGCTGACCCACAGAGACCACTGACCCACAGAGACCAGACCACTGAGCCACAGTGACCACTGACCCACAGTGACCGCTGACACACAGAGACCGCTGACCCACAGAGACCGCTGACCCACAGTGACCGCTGACCCACAGTG